>NW_007734902.1:73122-81947 GCF_000696425.1 Galeopterus variegatus
GGGCCGGCTGTCACCGCTGCAGCCGCCGCGCACGTGGGCTGTAGCGCTGACCCGAGCGCGGGGAGCGGCCAGGCGCTCCCACCCGGACCAGCGCGGGTCGGAGAGCAGCGGAGGGCGGACGGGAGCGGGGCGCGGTGGCGCTGCCAATGAAAGCCCCGGTGTTGGTATCCTGATGTCAAGGGAGCGGCAGACGCTGGCCTCATCCTCCTTGGCCTAAGCAGCTGGAAAGCAAGCCTCAGCGTCCCCCTTCGGACATGGGGAAGCCCTGTGGGCCTCCCTCCTTGCTTTGCTCCTTGGCCACTCTGAGCTTCAGCAAACCGCCCGTCTCTTCCCCTCACCTGGTGGGAAGAAGGGGCAATGGTGCAGATCACCTCTGTTACCTTGCTCAAATCACCTACACACCCTCTTCTCTTAGCTGTCAGATGGCTACTATAATCTCTGCTCTGTCCACCTTTCCAGGTTGCCCATACCCCGCGTAGCTCCAGAAAGCACCAGTCACAGAAAACACAGTGTGAATGGTGTGGGGCCTAGCAAGAGATATGAAACACTTTGCAGACTGTAAATATTGCAACACCTTGCACAGACTGCTCTGGTAGCAGTGATCATGAAACGGGGATCTCCATGAGCAAGAGCTGTGTCTGACTTACCTCTAGGGCTCGGGGCCCATCACAGGGCTTGGCCCAATGTAAGCATTAATAAATGTTCTTGGAACTCAGCTGACCCAGGGGGAGGAAAACAGTCAGGGTTGGGCAGTGAGAAACAGTATTGTAGCTCCAGGCCACTGGAATGTCCCCAGCCCCAGCACCCTCTGGGAAGACTACGTTCCCTTGTTAGGCAAGTGCAAACAGAACTATTTCCCCGCTTCAAACCTGGAGCTTATTTTTTTCTCTACACCTTACCATGTGATCCTACTCCCAGCCTTTTGGGATTTCCCAGGGACTGTGCTACCAGGCAGCTCTCTTAGCATCTCAGAAGTCAATCAACTTCCTGCAGATGAACTTTCCAATAAAAGCTGTCCCTGCTCAGTTTGCAAGGCTCAGGCAGCACTGACTCTCAGAGGGACAGTATTCCACTCTGATGAGTTCATAGGAACTCTGGCTGTGATACCAGTTGATGGCGTGCCCTCTGCAGATTATCTCATTTAAGCCTGGCTCAACAGGTAAACATTTTTATTATCATCTCCTTTTGCAGATGTGGAAGCTGAGACCAATGATGTAAAGCAACTTGTCAAGGTCACATGGTTAGAATCAGAGTCTGTATTTGAGCCCAGATCTGATTCCAGAATCTTCATGCCTAACCACTATGTGCTGGGTCGTCTATAGCCCTGCCCATGCCTCATGAGCACTGGACAGGTCAGGTCTTTCTCTGAAAGAACTGCTCTGGGCCTGACCCACTCTCAACCCATCCAAACATTCCGTTGAGCTCAGGCCTGGGCTCTGTAAGGGAGAGAAGACCCCACTGGCCTTGCCCTGCCTTCTTTGTGGAGTTTTACAGGAAACCAACATAGTGAGGAGCTTAAGGAAACAGTGTTACCTCTGCCCCCAGCTTGACTTCACTGGACATAACAAACATTCCGTTGAGCTCAGGCCTGGGCTCTGTAAGGGAGAGAAGACCCCACTGGCCTTGCCCTGCCTTCTTTGTGGAGTTTTACAGGAAACCAAGATAGTGAGGAGCTTAAGGAAACAGTGTTACCTCTGCCCCCAGCTTGACTTCACTGGACATAAAGCCTCCAGCTATTGGCCTGGGCCTGAGACACCCATGTTGAGAATGGAGATGGAGACATAGTCAGTCACTCATTTAACAAATGCTACTGTGAGCTAGATGTGGTTCCTGTGCCCACGCAACGGATAATGCAGCAAATGAATAGTCAGAAGTGCACAGTGCTTCGGGAGCTATATTCTTTATTACTTTTATTTATTATTATTATTTTTTACATAACCTTACCTATAGCACAATGTTCTCCCTTCAGATTAAAACAAATTTAACACTATTTCAGGAACACTTTGGGTCAACCAAATTCAACAGAGAGCATTGCTTAGCACAGAAGTTCTAGGGACTAAAAATTAAAACTTACCAATGCATTCTCAGAACCTCAGCTCTCCATGCTAGTCCCAACCCTTTAAACTGAGGGGGCTCAGGTTAGAAAGACCCTTGCTAGGTAGGTTTGAGGACTGAACTTTTCCTTGGATGTAGGGAAATCTGGACCTGAGAGGGGCTAACTGCATGGGGGGAGATAAGTCTTGAGACTTCTTACGCCCCTCACCACCTCACACAAGCCACCCTTGCTGGCCATCTCCCTGGGGGTGGAGAGGAATGGGTTCAAGATGTCACAACTGCCCCTGCTCTAGACAAAGTAGTCATCATGGGATGTCCTGCTGGACTGTGACTGTGTCTGGGTGTTTATACAACTCATCTCTTCAAAGAAAATACCATGCAATGTTAGGGTGATCCTTAGAGGAAATATGATCTAGCCCCTTTCTTAACAGGTTAAAGAAATAAAAAGTAAATAAGTGGAGGCCCAGAGACAGGAAGGTGCTTGTGAGGATCACAGAGTGAGTGGGTTCCAGGTCTCCAATGCCCCTTTCTCACTCTTAGCATGCCAGGCAAACTCAAACTCCTTATGCAGCAGCTCCATATTCTATATTTAATAACAATCTCTTTCTCAACCCTTTTTTCTAGGATGCTGCTTATGGAGCATATCTGGAAGATGCAGATGGCCACTTAGCATCAGAGGGTGGGAGAAAAGGAAGGCTCAGATTCATCTCTAAAAATATCTCCATCTCAGACTGGAGCAGTGGGCCCAGCAGCACCACGCATGCCTCCTCTGAAGGAACTCCAGCTGGCGGTCTCCGTCATCGTCGGTTTTCTACCGGGTGGTGTTCCAAGAGGGCTGTGGGGGTGTCAGGTCTGGCTTCCTTTTATTTCCAGCCTAGCAATTTGATCCAAGAAAGGTCAGGGTTGAACTAGGTGGATTCCCAATGGGCAGATTTTTGGTAGAGAAGCCAGAGTGCCTCTCGAGGTGTTTGAATGGCCAGAAAGAGAGTTGCACTCAGCTCTCGGGCCCCTTCCTCACTTCCATATATTCCAGGAGTGGGTTAAATAGTGAGTGTGGGTCTTACCAGCTTCCTCCCCAAGCTGCCATCAAAGGGCTTTGGTGTTTCAGTAGAAAGAAGAAGGCTGGTATCTATGCAGAGTCCAGAACTTGTTAAAAGATGAGAAAAGGCTGACTGGCCCCAGGCCACCTCAGGAGCTATCTCTGAGAAGGACTTTCTGAGCCAGGAAGCAGAAACATTTGTACGTCCCTCAGACAGACTCGGCAGTGTATGAGAAGCAAGATCACTGGGACCTTGTTCCAGCCCCTTATCATCCTGATAGGCCTCAGAATGCACCATTTGTCCACGGATAGGACAGTAAAGTTTTCAAGGTCCCTAGGAACTCATCAGGTCTACCACACTTTCAGTGAATTTTCCAGGGACTGTTTGGGGAAGAAGTGGCATCTGTCCAGGATCTGCCAAAGTCAGTAATGGCCTTGGAGGCACCACAGCACTTTGGGAAATGTGTGCGTGTTACCAGCAATTGTGAGAAATTGGGTGTGGAAGAGCTGCGAGCTGCAAGCTGCAGCTCTGGGCAGGAGGTGATGTCCCACTCAGACATACCTGCCAGCCAGAGCAAATGGAGACAGAGACAGAGTGGACATGCAGAGGGGAGGGGAAGAAACATAGAGTCACTGAGTAGTCCAGCCCCAGCCCCAAATAGACTGGGATAATATATATACATATACACATACATACAAATGTTCAAAGCCAACTGTGAAATCCAAGGGCATAATTTTGGTCCCTAGAAACACAAGAGACCAAATGATGCAACAAAACCCAGTGTACCCTCATGGTGGGCTGGGCCACACCTACAGCTTAGGTAGATTCCTGTCCATGCAAACCTGAAGCCCATTCCAGGACACACTGCTGTAATTGAATGGAGCTAGGGAGGCAGCTCTCAATTGTGCCCCCAAACCCTCCACAGAGCAGGTGGCAAGGGGCAAGGACAAGAATACTCTTCTCTGTTCTAGTCCATGGAAGGGACTCACTCAAGTTCATCTGTCTATCCATTCATATATCCATCCAACAAATATGTACAGTGCAGTTATTCAAAGAGGTGTTATAGCCAAGTAGTTAATAGAACAGACTCTGAAGTCAAGGTGCCTGGGTTTGAATCCCAGTTCTGCCACTTATTAACTGTGTGACCTTGGGCAACTGACTTAACCTTTTTGTGCAGCAGGTTCCTGACCTGTAATAGGAGAATAGTAATACGGAGATACGTGCGTACAACAGTGCCAGGCACCTAGTAAATGATATAGAAGGGGTTTTTTTGAGTAAATAAATTTGGGGCTGATACTAAGGTGGGTACAGAGAACTAAAGTTTATAAGAGGCATTGATTCCATAAGGTCAGGGGCCTGGCTAGTTCCCAGCATCAAAAGTGTATGTTATGTCTCTCAGCCACATTTTGAGATAGACACTACTATCACTGACACCTTGGAGATGAGAAAATCTTAGAGAAGTAAAATCACTGGCCCAGAGTCCCCTAGGAGCCAGCATATGGCAGATTGAACTTAACTGGCAGACTTCCAAGCCTGTGCTCACGACACTCCCCTTAATCTACCCAGGGTGCTTTGGACAGCAAGAAGAGAGTGGCCTTCCTGGGGACCAATGGGGGGAAGTGGGAGAAGGGGAAGATTTCACAGAGGATGACTAGCCATGAGAGATGAATGAGCCAAGAGGAATGGCAGGCCAATCAGAAGGAGTGCTGTGAGCCCTCTGACAGGGACTGACCGAGATACGGAATCAGAGGTGAGGCACGGAGCAGGAACTGAGGGGCAGGGGAGTTCCTCCATTCATTCATGGAGCAGATGCTTACTGAGTGCCTGCCATGCTCCATGAACTGTTCTGGGTGGAGGGGATGTGGCAGTCAATAAAACATGAAAATAGCCCAAGATGAAGCTAGAGAGGGAGGCAAAAGACACATAAGGAACAGTAGTAGCTAATTTTTTGTGTGGGGGGATAGGGTTGATTGGCTACCTCCCCCATTGCCTTATTTTTGTAACATGGCCTGCCCTCCTGGCTGCAGGACTGGGCACAGCTCCCAGGCCTGGCCAGCCATAGAGACCCAGTGGCGATAATTCCAACAGACATGCATATATCCAAGCAGAATTCTTCTTCAGGACCAGCGGATAGATACAGAGCGAGAGAAGCTCTCTCCTTCCGTGGAAGTTAGTGTTACCAATAAATGTGTTCCCCGTGCAGTGGAGGAGAGCTGACTACAACAGATGAGAAAGAGACTCCTATAACTGAGGAGTCCAGAGGTGAATGTTCCTGCTACCTTTCTTTGCAATTCTCTTGGCTCTGCCTTCCTCTGTGTTGGCTTCGTCTTCAGGCTGGTTTTCCTCACTGTAGCAAGTGCCAACAGCTCTCATCATCACAGCCTTCCTTATCTGAAAGAGAGCATTTCTGACCCAGCATTCCAAGCAGGAGTTCTGCGATCCACTCTGATTAAATTGGGTCACATGCCCACTTGAACCCATACCGTGGCCGGAGGAATAGAATATGCTGATTGTTCCTGCCAGTTGGGGCCCCCTCCTAGTGCTGGGTGGGCTCAGCTTCCCCTGCAACACACAAGCGGCATGGCAGAGAGGTGACCACCTAAATGAAAGTTGAGTACAATTAGGAAGGGAAAAGGAGGGATAAATGGGATAAACATGTCACACAGGTATGGCAGATGCTGTCGGTTTCCATATATGACAGTGGCTTTCAATGCAAACACCTCTGACTTTCCAATTGTTCCTGCCAGTTGGGGCCCCCTCCTAGTGCTGGGTGGGCTCAGCTTCCCCTGCAACACACAAGCTGCATGGCAGAGAGGTGACCACCTAAATGAAAGTTGAGTACAATTAGGAAGGGAAAAGGAAGGATAAATGGGATAAACATGTCACACAGGTATAGCAGATGCTGTCGGTTTCCATATATGACAGTGGCTTTCAATGCAAACACCTCTGACTTTCCACCCAAAGATTTTCTCTAGCCTCAGCAGCAGGCTCAGCCAATGCACAGGGTAGGCTAGAGGTATGGAGATTTAACACCACTGGGAGCAACCTTTAACCAAGAGAGGACAAGAGTTGGTGGATTATATGAGGGGTCTTCAAAAAGTTCATGGAAAGATTTGTGTTATGTTTTAATTCCATTTTTCCATGAGCTTTTTGAAGTACCCTTGTATATTTTTTGCCACTCAGGGGCAATATCTTGGAGGTGCATTCCATATCTTGATCGCTGTCCTAGAGCTTTCCAGCAGGATGGGCCCCGGTGCCCACAGCAGCACTTGCTCATTAACATGCCCTTCATTGCCCTCATTCCTCACATCTCCCCGTCACAGTCCCCCAGTCCCTTAA
The DNA here is from genome assembly GCF_000696425.1 of Galeopterus variegatus. Lineage (NCBI taxonomy): Eukaryota > Metazoa > Chordata > Mammalia > Dermoptera > Cynocephalidae > Galeopterus > Galeopterus variegatus. Next base: position 79,557 of record NW_007734902.1, read on the forward strand.
GGTGCTTCCTGGGATTACTTCCCAATAAACTGCTTGCATTCAAATTCTTATCTTGGGGTCTGCTTTTGTGTAATCCACCCTAACACAGGAGGGTTAGTTCATCTGAGGCTCCCCGACCTTGTGTTAAACCCCTTGAGAGGAGCCACAGTGTGGTAACCTCAGTGTACATTGCTTAAAGTACCCAGCACATGCAAGGTGTCAAGGAATGTTTGTTGAAGGAAGAAAAGGAAATTATTTAAAAACAAACAAAAAATTTACCAAGAAATGTGTTTATACCACCCAACCACTGTTTCTCTAATGGGCTTGAACTGTAGCCATAGACCCGGGCCCGTATGAACCCTCAGAAGGAATTTATGCATTTTACCTCTTAGAAAGTTATGTCATCCTGACCTCCTGCCCTATTATCCACTCCCCACTCCTGCCCCCTCCCACACCCCCATTAAGCTGTCTTCAGTGCATTTTGTAGTGGAGAAATACTTTTTAATGAAAATTAAATTCCTGCCTTATCACTTTTCTCTTAAAATCTTTCTTCTGGGTACAGCTTAGATGACTAAGAAACTACCCAGTGCAGCCCACACTGGTTCAGAAGGGGTGATCTCCCCCTTGTGAGATTAGGGGAGCCTCCAAGCATTACTGGAATGGAGCTGTGTCCCCAAATGAAAAAGCACAGACCAGCTTCACAGATCAAGTTCTGCTGGAAAGAGCTCCAGCTCCAACAACTTGGGTTCCAGCTTCTGCAATCCCTGATGGTGTGACTCAGAGCAAGCCAGTTAATGAAAATAATAATCCTTCCTTTCTAAGATCAGAGTATGTGTTAAATGAGATGATATATGTAAAGGCATATTATTGGCTGTCAATGAATATTACTTGTGTTCCCTCTATTTAAAAGTATGGTGGTTTTGTATGGTAGCAACTTGAAGAACTGTTTCCCAGAATTCCCTTTCCTGAGAGGTTGTGAGTTAGGACTGACACAAGAGACATTTGCGTGAGATTAGGAGGCAGACTTGCACTGGAAGGTCAGCACAGAGCACTGGGCATCACTGCAGCTTGTGTGTGTTGTTGGTTCCAGCTCCTCTAGCTCTTCCAGGTTCTCTTCTTTCATTCAGGGGCAGGTGTATATGTACCAGCTTGGTGAAAGGTGCAAGCTGTTTCTAAGGGTCACCGTATCGCCAAGGCTAGAGGTGGTGAGAAATAAACATGAATTCTTCCTTCTCCTTGATGTTTCCAATTTGCTCTTGATTTGACCTACTGCACACCCAGTTTTCTTCTCACCTGCCAACCTTGCCGACCTAGAGCAACTTCCGGATCACCAGTAGACACTGAGGCAACAGTTTTCTGTAGACCTCTTAGCCAGCTCCCACAATTGTGTATACTCTAAGCCCTATAGTGATCCTGTATTCCACATCGTATTAATGATCCTGCTTCCCTTATCAAACCCTAACTGTTCCAATAGGTAAGTAAAACTGCCACTTCTTCAGTGCCCACAATGGCCATACAGCATCACTTTATTTATCTTCACAACATCCATAGAGGAGGCTGAGAACATTAACCCTATTTTACACTTGGGGAAACCAAAGATCAGGGAGGTTAAACCATGTGTCTTAGTAACTGGCAGAACTAGGATTCAAACCCTGGTCTGTCCATCTCCTTGGCCTAATCTCTTGTCACTTGGTCACTGTGAAACTTATCATAAGCACATATCTCATTAATTATAAAAAAAGTACTGCAAATGTAGTGGATACTTATTAGAAATAGAAAAGACAAACGTATCTATTTAAAATGTCTAAGATGCCAAAGAAATGGCAAAAAATAAATAAAAAGAGAGAGAGAGAGAAGGAAATAGTTGGAAAAACACTGACAGGCAGGAGTGAGCTGTAGACCTGTTGATCTGCAGGCAAGCTGCACATTAGCAAACTGCTTCAGGCAATACCTCGACTGAAGGTCTGATCACTCGGTGTACAGGCAAGTCTGAAAAGAAATTTGATTTCTGGCAGAAACAAATGCAATAGTTGTTTCTCCGCACAGTTTATCACTCAGCACCCTCCCACTGGCCAACAATTTCTGACAGTCCCAGTGGGAGAAAATCAAAGAGGCGATTGAGTGAGGGCTGCCCTGGATTTGTGCCTGAGAGTCACAGGATCCCAGAACAAAGCAAGAAGGCACCGGCCACAGCGGCCTTCTAAGAATGCCTGAGAGGCCAGCCCTCGAGGTTTTCTATCTCCCTGAGGACCACGGGAAGCATCGTAGAACAAGGCTGTGGCTGCCCCTTGGGTAGCATGGAGCAAAGCAAATTTATGTGGTGTGGTTCACTCTGGGTAGAGAAGAGGACTGGGACTCGAGGCAGCAGGAAGACCAGCAAAGAGACAGCAAGAAACATCACTCCATGGGTCC
>NW_007734902.1:82947-85652 GCF_000696425.1 Galeopterus variegatus
GACTGGAACTGCTGCATCTTGCAAGTAAGGGGAGCCTGAGAATGCAGTCATCACTGGAGGTGGAGGAAGACCTCATCCTGGTGACATCTTTTGTCACTTAGATCAAACCCTACCCAGAGCTGTATACCCTTTGTCTGTTTTCTGTTTGTTTGTTTTAATGTAAGCCAATATTCCCCATTTTATTCTTAAAATACTTTGAGTTAGGTTTTGTGTTACTTGCAAACCAAACTCCTTACTCGTGACCCTTTAAGCCACTGTTTCCCAAATTTTGCTGAACATTAGAATCACCTGAGGGGATTTTAAAACTCCCACTGCCAATTAAATCATAACATCTGGGGGTGGAAGCCAGGCATCAGTAGCTTTTAAAGTCCTCAGGTAATTCCAATGCATAGCAAAATTTGGGACCCACTGCTCTAAGCAAAGTAAGCCGCTTCCTCTAAGCTTCTCTAGCTCCCTGCCCACCAATTTACCAGAGCTCTTTTCATACCATATAACTGGCCAGCCTTCCCCTTTGGACTCTGAGCAAATTAATGCCAGATTCATGTCTCTCCCTTTTTCGCCTTGCATGAGGTAGGCCCTCAGTAAGTATTGATAATGAAGAAATGAATGAGACAGGTCTATGCCACCTTCCTGTGTATATTTTCCTTCATGGCACCTTGTACTGGGTATAGGTGACTCCATGCAGAATCTCATGTGATTGGAAGGGGCACACTGTGGAAAGAAGCAGAGCAGAGTGGTTTCTGGTGTTTTCATGATTAGGCTAAAGGTTTCAGCATGTTTAAACACTGAAAGAGGCAGCTTAGAGGAAGAAGCCAAAGTCTGGAGAGGGCAGATTCGACACCTGATGGAGCTGATCCTGTAGTATGGGGTGTAGAACACAGAGGGTGGGATGAGCCTTGGACCAGAGGGACGTGGGTCTCCCTTGGGGACAAGAGAGGATGGATGCGGAGATATTCACCTGTGTGCGCTTCGGGGTNATTGAGTGAGGGCTGCCCTGGATTTGTGCCTGAGAGTCACAGGATCCCAGAACAAAGCAAGAAGGCACCGGCCACAGCGGCCTTCTAAGAATGCCTGAGAGGCCAGCCCTCGAGGTTTTCTATCTCCCTGAGGACCACGGGAAGCATCGTAGAACAAGGCTGTGGCTGCCCCTTGGGTAGCATGGAGCAAAGCAAATTTATGTGGTGTGGTTCACTCTGGGTAGAGAAGAGGACTGGGACTCGAGGCAGCAGGAAGACCAGCAAAGAGACAGCAAGAAACATCACTCCATGGGTCCAGCCTGCCTCTCCACCCCTCCCCAACCCTCCCCACCCCTCCTGGCTCGGGCTTCCTGCTTGGTGTTCCTCCTTCCAAGGTCTTGCTCCTCCTTTCCACCCAGTGATGACTGTCACTCCCTTTCAGACTGTGTCACAGGTTACCACCTTGAAAAGTCTTCCTTATTGCCCTGGTTCGTGCTCCTTCCACATTCTGCAAACAGACTCACCCATGTCCCTGTGGAGTTTTATATCCTCTCTAGCTGTTTCTTATAGGCCTATTACATCTCCCTCAGAGAAGTACCCTACCTCTAAAATCTTTTTCCTCCTTATGTTAAAAATAAGCTTTATCCTTTTTTAAATCAAAGCTATGTCCAATCAAAAAGATCAATCAAAAATAATAATATAAAATATATAGATAATCTCATCACCCAGACATGTGGATCATTAACACCTTAGCGGATATGGATTGATTCCCATTGTCAATATATGCACCTATGAAATCTTGTAGCTATAGAAGCAGTATGAAAGAGTGGTTAAGAATTTGCGCTTTGTAGTTAAATGAGCTTGGGATGGAATCTCAAATCTAGCTGTATGACCTTGGATAAATTAGTCTCTCTGAACCTCAGTTGTATGTAAAATGGGGTTAGTAAAGTTGTTATAAAGTTGTCATAAAGTTGTTATGAGGATGAAATTAAATGAGCCACATGAAACCCACAAAGCATGGTATGTACAACCACTATTGGTGTGTGTGTGTGTGTGTGTGTGTGTGTGTNGAGCCAGTGAATGGAAATTCTAGTCTCTTATTGGAGCTGCAAGGACATCAGACCTCTTCTTTGCACTAGACGAGAAGAAATAAGGCACAGAGACTGGAACTGCTGCATCTTGCAAGTAAGGGGAGCCTGAGAATGCAGTCATCACTGGAGGTGGAGGAAGACCTCATCCTGGTGACATCTTTTGTCACTTAGATCAAACCCTACCCAGAGCTGTATACCCTTTGTCTGTTTTCTGTTTGTTTGTTTTAATGTAAGCCAATATTCCCCATTTTATTCTTAAAATACTTTGAGTTAGGTTTTGTGTTACTTGCAAACCAAACTCCTTACTCGTGACCCTTTAAGCCACTGTTTCCCAAATTTTGCTGAACATTAGAATCACCTGAGGGGATTTTAAAACTCCCACTGCCAATTAAATCATAACATCTGGGGGTGGAAGCCAGGCATCAGTAGCTTTTTAAAGTCCTCAGGTGATTCCAATGCATAGCAAAATTTGGGACCCACTGCTCTAAGCAAAGTAAGCCGCTTCCTCTAAGCTTCTCTAGCTCCCTGCCCACCAATTTACCAGAGCTCTTTTCATACCATATAACTGGCCAGCCTTCCCCTTTGGACTCTGAGCAAATTAATGCCAGATTCATGTCTCTCCCTTTTTCGCCTTGCATGAGGTAGGCCCTCAGTAAGT
>NW_007734903.1:0-890 GCF_000696425.1 Galeopterus variegatus
CATGATAAGAATATTTTTTTCTTGTAAATGGTAAAAGAAGTTTTGAAATATTCATCAAGAGGCTCTAATATGTTCCTATAGTTTGACTCAGTACTTTCATTTCAGATAAATTTTTAAGAAAATAATTCAACATGGAGAGTGAGATGGGGTGGCACCTTTTATGTGGAGATGTGTCTGTTGCTGGGTATGCACATAGCCCAAGAATCCCCTGGCTTCATTAGTTAATAGCTGAAAAGTAGCATTCTCATTCCTTTCATGCCAAATTATAATGGGCACAAGTTCCCATCCTTCTTGGCTGCAAGAAATTAAATTTTCCCAGTGCATCATCTGCATGTAGTTGAGCTCATCCCCAGGGGAAAGAACTGCTGCTGTTGCTTTCTTGCTTCTTCAGCTGCTGCTGGCTGCTTCTGTTCCACCGATGGCCCCTGCTCCCACTGATGCAAGTCTCCTCTTCTGCTCCCAGCAGGGGCTACTCTTCCCTCCACCATTTCCTCTCAAACCTGTAAACAGACCCAGCTTGGGTCACCACAACATAGTTGAGGCCAGTCTGCAACTACTAATGTGACATTTAATAAAAGTGAGATGTCTAATTATCAGGATAATTTGGAGCTATAACATTGCCTCTCCTGAGTGTACAGGTGGCCTGCTTCAAGGACTCTAGAAGGACAATCCCATCAGCACAAAGCAGTCCACTAATAGACTATTTGCCAAAAGTTTGGTGATTCAGTGTAGCATGACACCACATGTAAGTGCTCACACACCAGTCATGGTTGAGTTGAGCCAAACTGAGTTTTTTTGTATAGCCTTGTCCTCATTTATTTTATTATTAAAAAAAAATATTTTATTTTATTTTGTCGATATACAATGTGGTTGATTATTGTGGCCAACTT
>NW_007734903.1:2518-3997 GCF_000696425.1 Galeopterus variegatus
GGCAGTTGCATGTTTTCTTCTGCACTGGAACCTAAACTGGGCCCTTGAACATTTCCCAGGCACTGATAAAGGTATCTAGGTTGATGTCTGAAACACTGGAAGAAACTAGCCCCAGCCTTCAGCCAAATTTGTTAAACCTCATATAAACTTCCCCCTTGCCATGGACATAGCTGTAGAACATCCCTTTCCCTCCTTGTCCCCTGTGAGGATGTGTGGCAGCACTCTGTAAGTTCCCTTAATAAATGCTTTGGGCTGCTCACTCTGGTGTTGAGTGCTTCTTTCTTAGGAACCACCATTTCTGGAGGGTTTAGGATAGTCCCTTGTGGAAATTACCTTGTCACTGTTTTGGGGAAACTCCAGCCTTGGCTGGGCAGAATAAAATGGGCAGAGTTGAGTAGTTGTTACAGAGACAGTATGCCTGCAAAGCCTAAAATATTTACTATGTATGGCACTTTACAGAAAAAGTCTGATGACACTAGTTTATGTTTTTCTATTCTATTCCTTTAAACAATGCTGGTCATGAACCACTAAGATGATTTTATTTCCACTAATAGGATCTGAACTGCAGTTTGAGAAACCCAATTCTTGTGTAGCTCTAGAGAGACATTATATTGAATATTGGAGAAGAGCACGTACCTTNCAGCCAGTGAGCGGGAACCGGTCTGCATGTGGGATCCGAACCCTCGGCGGGAGTGCCGCCGTGCTTCCCAAGCGGTGCACTATCGCAGTGCGCCACCGGGCCGGCCCAGACAGTCAAATTTTTAAAAAATGTCAAGAACAGTATGTTGGTTTATGATGAACACTAGTTGTCTGCTATTATTATTGGTGCTCTGCATATTTCATGTCGTGGTAAAATAAAGAGCAATTTTAATATTTGGACAGCACACTNAAAGACATAATAATCACAATAATTCTTTGGACTTGTTAAGAGAAGTGAACAGAACTGAAGTTGCTGGGGGTGGGAAAGGGGAGGGGTAGGGGTAAAAGGAGGAACTGATAAAGGGCCATGAAAATCAATTACATTGTATAATGATAAATAAAAAAATAAAAAATAAAATAAAAATAAGCAAATAGTGTTTGGTAAGGCATTTTATTAATTTTTAAATATAATACAAATAAAGTATGAAATGATAGGAAAGATGATTTGAATTTGCAAGAAAACTAAAAATAATTTTTCTTCCAATTTTTGAAGGAGAAACTTGAGTTGGCTTTCATGAGCAAAACAGGTCTACCTTAGGCTTTGGAACTGAAATGACTATGAACATTCCTGATGAATAATTTTTAATAATAATTTGAAAGTAAATTTTTACAGCATTTAAATTTTTAGAGAAACTGAAATTCCATTTAAAGAAACAATATTTAAAGCTATTCTTCATTTAGCTTGACTGTGGTGATTATTTCACAATACATATGTATATAAAAATATCAAGTTATACACCTTAAGTACATGCAATTTTTTATTTGTTAAAAATAAAAGTT
>NW_007734903.1:5755-6641 GCF_000696425.1 Galeopterus variegatus
CACAAATGCTCATTTGGGGATGAATGGATAAACAAATTGAAGTATACACAGTCATGTGCCACATAATGACTCTTTGGCTTAGTGATGGACTGCAGATATGACGGTGGTCCAATAAGATGATAATGGAGCTGAAAAATTTCTACTGCCTAGTGATATAGCTGTTGTGACACTGCAGCCTAAGGCATTATTTCTATGTTTATGGTGATGCTGGTGTAAACAAACCTACTGTGTGGCCAGATGTGTAAAAGTATAGCATAAACAATTATGTACAATATATAATACTTGATGATGATAAATGGCTATGGTACTGGGCTATGTGGGTAATACACTATACTTTTTATCATTATTTTAGTTATTTTAGAATGTGCTCCTACTTATATAAAAAGAGTTAACTGTAAAACAGCATCGGGCAGGTCCTTCAGAAGGTATTTCAGAGGATGTCATCATTATCATAGGAGATGACAGCTCCATGCGTGTTATTGCCCCTGAAGACCTTCCAGTGGGACAAAATGTGGANGCAGCCTAGATATTAGTAAGATGACACATCAGCTGAAAGGTACAGATATACATATTTATATATGAAGATGAGTTTGCCATCCATGTGAAGCTCCATTTTCCAGAAGACCCTACCAGGCCCACTGATCCACCAACTCCTGCTTGGCTGCATCTCCATGGACACTTGGAACGCGTACCTATCCTGTAGCACTGTGATCCCTTATCCACAGTGGGGCCATTGGGGTAGTTTTTCAGGTGGCTGAGTTAGGCCAAACTAGCATGTTGCAGTGAGGCAGAGAGCAGAACAGTCGATGCTGGGATTAGCTTCTGTGGGGACCATGGAACAGGACATCAGCCATCCGATCCACTCTCTGTGGTCTGCTTCTGAAGA
>NW_007734903.1:7814-10111 GCF_000696425.1 Galeopterus variegatus
AAATTAAAAAAGTTACAGTAACTTAAGGCTAATTTATTATTGAAGATAGAAAAATTTTAAAGTAAATTTGGTGTAGCCTAAGTATAGTGTTGATGAAGTCTATGGTAGTGTACGGTAACGTCCTAGGCCTTCAAATTCACTCACCACTCACTCACTGGTTCACCCACAGCTATTTGCCGTCCTACAAGCTCCATTCATTATAAGTGCCCTATACAGGTGTACCCTTTTTTTTATCTTTTATGCCATATTTATACTCTACGTTTTCTGTTTTGATATGTTTAGAGACACGAATACCATTGTGTTACAATTGCCTACTGTGTTGAGTACAGTAACATGATATACAGGTTTGTAGCCTAGGAGCCATAGACTGTACCATATAGCCTAGGCGTGTAGTAGGTTATACCATCTAGGTTTGTGTAAGTACACTCTATGATTCTTGCACAATGACAACATTGCCTAATTTTGCAATTCTCAAATCATATCCCCATTGTTAAGTAACACATGACTGTACATACAATGGAATATTATGCAGCCTTATGAAGACATTACCTTTTGATACATGTTACAACATGAATGAACCTCAATAACATTTTGCAAATTGAAATAATCCAGATGCAAAAGGACAAAGATTGCATAATTCCACTTGTATGAGATACTTAGAGTAGTCAAATTCATTGAGACAGAAAACAGAGGAGTGTTTACCAGGGGCTTATGGTAGGAGATAATATGGAATAATTGTTTAATGGCTACAGAGTTTCAGTTTGGGAAGATGAAAAATTTCTGGAGATTGTATGGTGGTGATGGCTGCACAACAATTTGAATGTACTTAATGCCACTGAATTAAAAATGCAAACAGTTTTTTTAAAACAGTTAAAAGTAGTTAACACTGAATTAACTCTTTAAAATGGTTAAAATGGTAAATTTTATGTTATGAGTATTTTCTACACACACACAAATCTGACTGACAAGACTTGCATAGAATAAGGGAAAGTGCTCTGCTTTAAAGAAATAGCCAATCTCTACATTTACAAAACAGAAAACTGCATAATAAATTGAAAATAACTTTTTTATGACTTTCCTTGAAGGTAAAAGTCATGGAGTCCATGTGCCCCTGGCTATGTATGGAATGGAGAATTATTAAAAACAATTGATTCTTTCAGCTGAACATCTAAGCCTAGTGAATTGTAGCATCATGTTCATTATAAATAAATATTATCGGACTATTGTTAATCTCAATCTCAATGCCATTTTTGTAAAACAACGAAGATATCATTTATATTCTTGTTAAATGAGAACATAAAAATAAAATGTTATATATGTGTTTTGAAAATACTACACAGGGGAGAAAGAAAGAAATCACCTCATTTGGTAGCAGTTATATTTGTGTGGTAAGACTACACATGACACTTAAAAAAAAAATTCTATGTTTTGGTATTGTTCAAGCTTTCTATGAGTATGCATTTTAAAATTACCCTGGAGTTCCTTTAGAATGCCCACCTAATTCTCTCTTGTCCTATTCAAAAATAGTAACTCTCCTCTTATTTACTTTGACCAAGACTGGAATTTGAGAAGTCTGTTTAACTTATTATTCATTGCCAGTCAGCAGCACTGTTGGTTTAACACTGTCCTGACAACGTATAGACTTCAAACACTTCATTTATAATTTTATGTTGTAAAAGATGCATTTGCCACTCCTTTTCCCCTATCTTGACTTGCCTAGCTTTGAGTGAGGCTCCTGTGCCATGGATTTTGCACTGGGAAGGTGCTTCTAAAGGCTCTTAGGTGCTGGCAGGTTAGCTCAGTTGGTTGGAGCACAGCCTTGTTACGATCACAGTCACAGGTTCAGATCTCCATACTGGCCAGCTCCCCAAAACAAAAAAGAACAAACAAACAAATGAAAAACAAAAACAAAGGCCCTTAAGAGGTTCTTGGCCTGTAGACTCTGGTGAAAAAGACTCTGCAGGAAGGAAGAGGAGAGGAAAAGAAAGGGGAAATTAGCGGGAATCAGTAGAGGCTACTAAGGGAAATTAAATTCTGAATTTTACATAACTTTGTTTTTATAAAATTGGTATCCAACTAATGCTCTGGCAAATGTGTAAATAGTTATGTGGGCATCCTGAGAGTATAAAGATGATCATTAATAATATTGATTCTTGTCCAGATAAATCAAGAAAATAATGGGCTGTACTGGAAAGATCACTGGATGTAAAGTCACAGGAGCAGATTTTTAGACTCACCTTTGTGACTTTCTTTGTAATCCTCAGAAGCCACCTTGCCTCTCTAGGAGAGCCTCATTT
>NW_007734903.1:10709-11012 GCF_000696425.1 Galeopterus variegatus
CCTTTGTGACTTTCTTTGTAATCCTCAGAAGCCACCTTGCCTCTCTAGGAGAGCCTCATTTTCCTCATTTATAAAATAGAGTATTAACTATTTGTGAGCAATGAAGTAACATTTATTTATTAATGTTAACATATCATGCAGCTTTGTTGGAATTTATTATTGCTATTTATAAAAATAACCAGAAGGATATAGCATGGCTAATGTTTAAATGACTAAAATTTTTGACAATATAATAGCCACAAGGAGCAAATACAAGGTTTGATGGATATTCATAGAAAGGGAAAAAGGAAAGAAGGTTAGTTT
>NW_007734903.1:13212-13813 GCF_000696425.1 Galeopterus variegatus
TATCACAGAATAAACATTATAATGCCTTGGAAGGAGGTCATGAAATAATGAGATGATATGTTTAAATAATTAGATATAATAGTGCTAAATTTTAAGATAAATGTGTGAGGTTGCAATAAAAAGGCATGCTGAATTTTATTTTATCCCTTTTGCAAATCGTAAAAAATACAAGTGATTTTCTATCTCTATCTGGCAATGCTAATACAATTTATTCTTTNAGGGGCATGAAGACAGGACAAAGAAGGGGTCTGATTTAGCTGGGATATAGGAATTGGCAGTAATGGGTGGAGGAAATGAGTGTAAATGTAGATGGAGTCAGTTTGTGGCCTAATTAGTTTGGGGAGTTGGGGCTTTATTCTTTCTGCGGGAAGGAGGCAAGGACAGACATTTTCAATGTGCAGGGCTACTCAGGTGGAGGGGTAGCTTTTTGTAAGATGGTCAGGAATGAAAAATGATAGAGGTGAGGGGACAATGACATGAGCCCCTGCCACAGCCTGAGTGGGAATGACAGTGACAGCTAAACCGTAACAACGATGAACATTTACTAACCTCTCAGTAGCTTCTGGGCACATTAAATGCATTATTTTATTTAATTGCCCAT
>NW_007734903.1:16016-23012 GCF_000696425.1 Galeopterus variegatus
AAAAAAAAATCTCAAAAATGATTCCATGTCTGCATATTAATTAATTAATCAATTACCTAACTCAAGAAATATTTATCAAGTGCTACTTTACTAGGTGCTATGCAGGGGGCTATGCTAGAGCATTGATAGATACACTGGTGAACAAAAGCAGATATGGACTCAGTCTTGTTGAGGCTTATAGTTTAAGAAGGAGATGAAGAAAAGTACCACCAAAAATACATGTGAGAGTAGGAATAGGTTCCAGTCAAGATGGCGGGATAGACGGTTCTGAGCATCACTCTCTCCCACAAATCAACCAATTTACAACTATAAAAATGTAATATCAGCCAAGNTCGTAAAAAATACAAGTGATTTTCTATCTCTATCTGGCAATGCTAATACAATTTATTCTTTAGTGTTATGCTTTCATATTGAAAAATAATATATGCTATGATAAGTATTCCAGTAAGGTATGCAAATGAGTACACAATAAGAACTGAGCAATTGTCACAGCCCAGACCTTCAGCTTCCCTTTCTGACAGTGATCATCATTCATAGTTTTTGTGTTTCCTTCCATAGGATTTTTATCTATTTGCGAAGATATACATGAGTAAATTTTAAATATGCACACCAAGGAAGATGGGAAGGCATTGAGCACACAGTTCTGTGCTTTGCTTTTTTTTCTAATTAAAAAAAAAATCTCAAAAATGATTCCATGTCTGCATATTAATTAATTAATCAATTACCTAACNGCCTCAGCTGTGCCTTCAGATGGAGTTACTTGGAGGCAGCAGGGGAGAAGAGGGCCTTGGCAGTCCCCAGGACAGCAAGACCACTAATAGGGTTCACATGGACCCATGCAGGAGCGAGGAGCCAGAACAACTGAAAAAAGGGGCCAGTGAATCATTGCAAAGGACTGGTGCAGGGCCCATCCCATGGGAAATGTTTGGAGCATGGGTGGTGGGGGAGACAGGTCCACTGGGGGAACACTTGGTCACAGCAAGGACAGCTGATCTGCTCCCCAATTAGTGTAGGGCCACTCAGAGGAGACTGGTCAGGAATTCAGAATTGCATGGGGTGCAGTTTGATAAAAAACTCAGGTCCAGATCAGAGATTCTATACAACACAGATCCACCAGGTCTCTGGAGAGCCACTTAAGTACTNATAAAAATGTAATATCAGCCAAGCTGGGGCTGCTGGAGCTCAGGGGAAGAGGAGGAGAGACTTACGGAGTTCATGAAGGTGGGAGAAACCATGATGAGAGAAAGAAAAATTGCTCTGAGTGTTTCAGGCAGCGGCTGCTTTGAGGCTAAAGCTGATGAGCACATGGAGCAGGAGCTGGCAGAAGCCTCAGCTGTGCCTTCAGATGGAGTTACTTGGAGGCAGCAGGGGAGAAGAGGGCCTTGGCNCCCTGAGCTGCACAAAAAGTCTTCCCTAAGGAAACAGCAGCAAAGCAGCAATTTAACTCAATCACATACCTCAAGTACTGGTTCCCACAGGAAGTTCCCACATTTTAGAAGTAAGCAAAGGACAAAAATTTAGTTCTGGCCCAGGCACAACACTAGCACCTTGGGGCCTGCCTGGGACTGGAGGTATGGAGCTGAGCCAGGGACCGAACTCCACTCCCACATCCAGGCACACCACACCAGCGCCTCACAGCTGCCCAGGGACCCAAGGCATGGAGAAGGGGACCGGATCCAACTCCCACAACCAGGCACACTGTGCCAGTGCCTTGGGGCCCACCTGGAGACCTGAGTTGTGCAGAAGGTGACCGGATCCAACTGCCACATCCAAGCACACTTCCAGTGCCATGAGGCCCCACCCAGGGGCCAGGGACATGGAGTCAAGGATCAGTTCCCCCTCCAACAACCAGGCACCCTGTGCCAGTGCCTCGGGGCCCACCTGGTGACACAACTCATGGAGAAGGTGACTGTACCCAGCTCCCATATCCAGGCACAATGCCAGTGCCATGGGGCCCTGCCCAAGGGCCAGGGACATGGAGTCGAGGACCAGTTCCCCCTCCAACAACCAGGCACACTGTGCCAGTGCCTCAGGGCCCACCTGGTGACCTGACTCATGGAGAAGGTGACTGGACCCAGCTCCGAGGCATGGAGTCAGGGACCAGACACCCCTCCCACAACCAGACACACCACGTCAGCACCTAGGGGCCTGTTGAGTGACCTAAGGCATGGAGCCAGGTACTGGATCCTCCTCCCATAACCAGGCACACTGCACCAGCACCTCAGGGCCTTCTCAGGGACCTGAGTCATGGAGAAGGTGACCGGATCCAGCTCCCACATCCAGGCACACCTGCCAGCATCAAGGGGCCCCACCCAGGGGCCCGGGGCATGGAGTCAGGAACCAGACTCCCCTCCCACAACCAGGCACACCATGCCAGCACCTAGGGGCCTACTCAGTGAACAACACATGGAGCCAGGTACTGGATCCCCCTCCCACAACCAGGCACATTGCACCAGTGCCTTGGGTCCTGCCCAGGGACCAGAGGCATGGAGAAGGGGACCAGACAGACCCCACAACCAGGCACACTGCCAGTGCCGAGGAGCATACCAAAAACATCACCTCTATGTGGGTGGCCCACCACAGCCACCACAATAACCATGGCTGCCNTAAATCACTATGTAACAGAAGAGAGAGAGATGTGAAGAAAGCTATGGATATAAAGATGTAGTTCTGGTTAGGAAGGTTGAAAAGATACTTCCATCTGAGAACACATCTTTTGAAATGAAGTTTTGTCCTTCAAATGACTGGTTATTTAGGAAAGAGAAAATATGTTACAAAACAGAAAGTAAACAGCATGTTATGAAAATTTCCGAGTAAACCATAATATTCATTTCTGAAGAGTGAATATATGAAAGAATTTTGCATGTGTTTAATTTGGGTATAATCAGAAGGGAATTATTTCTACATTTTTGTAAAGACTGAATTTTAACATTACAAGGACACTGATGCAGAACTAACATTTCCCCTATATTGGAACAAAGTTTTCTTGATGTAACGATGTGTTCTTAGTAAGACTGTAAGAAGTTCTGATTTTTTTCTAAAGGCAGCAACACTCAGATTCATCTAAAAGATTATAAAAAGTACTTTTAAACAATTTNGGAGGTGGGGGAAACTGGCTCACCAGGAGAACACTGGGGCACAGCAAGGACAGCTGATCCATGCCCAAATCAGGGGACCACTCAGAGGAAACTGGTTGGGAAAGCAGAATTGCATGGGGTGCAGTTTGATGAAAAAACTGAGGCCCAGATCAGAGATTCTACACCACACAGTTCCCTCAGGTCTCTGGAGAATGGGACGTCAATATAAGGACAACCATTAAACCCTGAGCTGCACAAACAATCTTCCCTACGGAAACAGCAGCAAAGCAGCAATTTAACTCAACCACACAGCTCAAGTACTGGTTCCCACAGGAAGTTCCTCCATTCTAGAAGTAAGCAAAGGACAAAAAATTAGTTCCAGCCAAGGCACACCACGAGCACCTGGGGGCCAGCCTGGGAACTGGAGGCTTGGATCTGGAGACCGGACCCCACTCCCATATCCATGCACACAGCGCCAGTGCCTCAGGGCCCACCTGGTGAACAGTGGTATGGAGAAAGGGACCAGACACCCCGCCCACAACCAGCACACTGCACCAGCACCTTGGGGTCTGCCCAGTGACCTGGGGCATGAAGAAGGGGACCAGATCTTCTCCCACAACCAGGAACACTGTACCCGTGTCTCAGAACCTGCATGGGGACCCAAGGCCTAAAGAAGGGGACTGGACCACCCTCCCACAACCAGGCACACCATGCCAGCATCTTGGAGCCCTCGTGTGACCTGAAGCATGGAGCTGGGGAATGGGTCCCCCTCCCACAACCCGGCACACCATGCCAGCACCTTGGGGTCTGCCTGGGGATCCAGGGAATGGAGAAGGGGACCAGACACGCTCCACAACCAGACACACTGCCAGTGCCAAGGAGCATACCAGAAACATCACCTCCATGTGGGTGGCCCACCACAGCCACCACAATAACCACGGCTGCCACAAGCAGCTAGATGCCACAACCACCACGCAGATGGCCCGCCAACCACTGGAGTGCATTGACACAAGGAGAATCACTAGCAGAGATAAAGAAAAGAAGAAGATGTCTCTGTCCACAAAGCCCATTTCAGAGTGATAGAAGAAGCATCTGCTCTATGATAATATTGAGGGACCTGATCACACATCTCAGCATTGGACAGATCATGAAGGCAACAAATCAACAGAGTAACCATTATTCTTTCTGAAGGAGAAAAGTAATCTTGGGTAATTAGAAGGGGGAGGGGGAGGGAACGAGGAAGGAGAGAGATTGGACAAGGGACATAAAGAATAATTATGATTTGTAATAATACATATGCTAGTAATATTAATTTGATCAACAGATCTCAGTATTGAGCCCCCAAAACATGTATAATCAATTTTGATTCAATAAATAAAATAAATTTTAAAAAATACATGTAAACTTTGCAATATCATAAGTGCTACAAAGTAGAGATTCTCGGTCATGGGTACTCTGAAGGGCAGAATTCTATAAAAGTAATTAGAGCTGCAGTGCCTGGCTAATAAAAGGTGCGGCTCCTTGTCCTGCCCATGGATAGATACACTAAACATGAGGTATTGCTTTCACTCTCCCGAAGATGGCAAGACTTCTCCAGGAAAGTAACTTTTCCTACTAAATTGAGGTTGGAATGTGTTCTTTGGCTGTCTACATATGGATGCATAATTGCATAAACAGATAAAAGTTTCAAATGTATTGTTCATGATAAAAATAATAGTAATTATATTAAATATAAATACTGGCAAAACCAATTTCTTATTCATTTTTTTCCATATAGCATAGGTAATACATAATTGCCTGTTATTAAAAAAGGAAAACAACACGGAAGTATATGGAGGATAATGATGACAGATCCCTTCAACCTTCCCATCACATCCAGACCCCTTCGAATGCAACTTTCTTCCCATGGTACATCATTGCCCCTCTTTTTTAAAAAAAATTGACTTTTTTTTTTAGAGAGTTTTAGGTTCACAACACAGTTGAGTGGAAAGTACAGAAGATCACCCCTTTTAACAAATATTTTTCCTTTACATTTGCCTGCAACACATTTTTTATTATAATATCTTGCTTGCAATTACATTTTCCACCACTGAATTATCTTCCTTGAAGGTAGGAACTAAGTTTCTGTTTGATTTTGGTTGTTAACAGTTACAATGCCTGTTTGGTTGTAGGGTTTTCAATATTTGTTTGATATTTAAATGAATAATCAGAACTATTTTCCTAGGGGTAGGCTAGACTACAGAACAGTTCAAGTTCTTGGGAAGCTTCATCTTTCTGCAAGCCCATGCCTCTGAGATCCATGTTCCTTCACTCTTTTGGTTATCCATAACTTACAGTGATTTGGTAACATATATCTTTATGAACAAAGATGGAAAACTTTGCTTTTTTAAAACCTATTTGATTTCTCAAAAATCCAAAACTGTTTGTATCTTTATGATTTTTATGGCCATATGTTTATTTACACAAATGTGATTAATAAGTATTTCCCCGCTCTTTATAACAATTGGAAACATTTGGTATAAAATAGCATGATTCCTCTAATTTCCTGACCCCCCTTAGTGGTGCCCTAATTTGGCCTAACTGCTGTTTCATACTCCCCCCAACACACACACAATGTGGAACATGACAACCTGGGAATAAACTTTTCCAGCACCAAGGGATCAATATAAAGAAATTACCTTTTCAATCAAAAAATCGATCATCAATACCTCATGAAGAATGATTTGATCAAAAATGGTGAAATAATATCTTGTCTACACACAAGCAGTTCTCTAATAATATTCACAGCCTTGAAGTGGGGGTGCTCATGACTTGGACGAGACATCTTGTTAATAAACAAATGATTCATGTTCTTAAAATTGTCAATGTGCCAATTTATGTATACCTTGCTAACTCTGAGTAAGCCACCTGTTGTCAATCAATGGCTATGACAACAGAAAAAGAAAGGTGTTTTTCTGGCTTTGGTATCAGCATCATGTTGGCCTGGTGGAATGAATTTGGAAGTGATCCTTCCTTTTTAATTCGTTCAGATAGCCTTCCTTTTTAATTCGTTCAGCATCATGTTGGCCTGGTGGAATGAATTTGGAAGTGATCCTTCCTTTTTAATTCGTTCAGATAGATTGAGGAGGATTGGTGTTAATTTTTCTTGAAATGTTGGATAGAATTCTCCAGTAAAGTCATCTACACCTGGGATTTTTCTTTTTCGCGAGGTTTTTGATTACTAGTTCAATTTCCATTCTTATTACGGTTCTCTTTATATTTCTTATTTCTTTAAGATTTGGTATGATAGCTTGTTCATTTCTAAGAATTTATCAGTTTTATGTAGGTTATTCAATTTTGGGTGTGGAACTCATCTTTTTTATAATCATTTTGTTTCTGTGGCATCAGATGTAACATCACCTATTTCATTTATTAATTTACTACTTTAGACTTTTTTCTTTCTTTTCTATTTTATGTAGATAAGAATTTGTCAATTTTATAGATTTTTTTAAAAACCTACTTGAAATTGTTGGTTCATTTTTACTTTTTTTTTTTTTTCTAGTGTCCTTATTTTGTTTACCTGTGCTCTAATCTTTTTTCTGCTTGTTTTTTTCAAGTGTAATGACAGGTGGTTGATTTCAGATCTTTTTAATGTAAATTTTGCTCTTAGCACTGTTTTCACTGCATTCTTTGAGTTTCAGCATGTTGTATTTTTATTTCCATTTGTCTCAAGATTTTTTTTGTCCTTGCAAAGTGTAACTTTATTGTTTTCAGTAAAGTGGGATTATGTAGTATGTCCTCTATCTCTGGCTTATTTCACTAAGCATCATGTCCTCCAGTTACATCTATGTTGTCACAAATAGCATGATTTCTCTATATTTTTAAGGCTGAATAATATTCCTTTGCCTGTATATATCACGTTATCTACTCATCTTTTGGT
>NW_007734903.1:23045-54862 GCF_000696425.1 Galeopterus variegatus
CGAATAATATTCCTTTGCCTTCCTCCAGTTACATCTATGTTGTCACAAATAGCATGATTTCTCTATATTTTTAAGGCCGAATAATATTCCTTTGCCTTTATATATCACATTATCTCCTCATCTTTTGGTGGACATTTAGTTTTTTTTCCATGGTTTGCTATGTGTAAATAATACTGATAGCTCCTAGAGACCCTAATGTCAATTCATTTGGAGATATACAGAGAAGGAAAGTTGCTGGATTATATGGTATTTCTGTTTCTTATTTTGAGGTAATTCCATGTTGTTGTTTATTTTGTCTTTACATATGAACATCCCCACCTGCAGTGTACAAGTGTCCTTTTTTCTCCACAGCCTGGCCAACACTTGCTGTCTACTGTCTATTTGATTAAAATCATCATAATAGATTTCAGGTAAAAACTTATTTTGTTTTTAATTTGCATTTTCCTGGCAATTAGACATGTTGAGAACAGTTTGAGATTCCTGTTGGCCCTTTCCACGTTTTTGTTTTTGTTTTTTTGAGAAATATCTATTCTCAAAAATTTAGCCAAATTGGATTGTTTTCATTGCTTTTTGGGTTTTTTTTTTTTTTTTTTCTGTTGATGTGTAAAAGGTTCTTTTGTTTTTGTTGCTATTCTTTTCTATATTTTTGACATTATTCTTTTAACAAATACACAATTTGCAAATATTTTCTATCCACTCTATATTACTGCCCTTTCACAATGCTGATTATTTCTCTTACTCTCAAGATATTTTCTGATTTTATTTCTTTCTCTAACAGTGTTTTTATATTTTTACATATTTGTGGAGTTTTGAGCTTTTCATCTCCTCTTGATTTTTATTTTTAATGTATTGGGATTAGAAGAGGTTTTTTCTTTGATTTTGATATATTTAAATTTGTTAAGGATTGTTTCCTGTCCTAACATGTGGTATATCTTAAAGAACATTCTATGTGCACTTGAGAAAACTGTGCTCTGCTGTTGTATGTTGTGTTCTGTATATGTCTGTTAGGGTTCAAATGGTTTGATATAGTTCTTCAAATCCCCTATTTACTTATTGGTGTTTTGACTGATGTATTTATTATTCCCTGTGGGTTCCTGAAATCTCCTACTGTTTCGATTGCTATCCATTTATTTATTTATTTATTTATTTATTCCTCCTTTTTGTCTCTTTTTAACTGACCGGCAACGGGATCACAACCTTCGGTGTTGCGCCCACACCGCGCTCAGCCAGTGAGCGGGAACCGGTCTCCACATGGGATCCGAACCCTCGGTGGGAGCGCCGCCGTGCTCCCAGACGGCGCACTTCTCCAGTGCGCCACCGGGCCGGCCCTATCCATTTATTTTTTTAAGGAATCTTTGAGGTTTCGTGCCTGTGTTTTTCTGGTGAGTTGAGCCTTTTTTTTTTTTTTTTAAGAAAATGAAATGTATTAATATTATTATTTACATTCTACGATGTTGTGGAATGATTGGGAGGGAGTGGGAGAGGAGAAAGGAGAAGGAAATCTGATGGAAAAAGAAGGAAGGAGGAGGGGCGGGCCTGAGGCCTGTGGCACTCCCCTCTTTCCCATAGGGGAGACTGAGGGGCTTCCAGAGGTGTCTTAGTCATTGCTGGGCTGGGTGCAGATTTCAGGGGAGTGTGGAAAAGCCCTCGGCCCGTACAGTCCCAGCTCAGGAACACAAGGTCTTTTTTGCTGTGGCTTGGTGGTCATCATTGGCCTGGTTCCACACGTCAGGGGGTATGGCTGAGGACAGAGGCCCCCTACTGCCCCTGCTTGGGTGAGCCCACGGTGCTTCCTGCAGCAGCTTGGTGGCTGTTTCTGGAATGGCTGCATGCATTGGGGGTGTGGCTGAATCCCTCAATCCCCCACTGCCCTGGGGTTGGGAAAGACAGGGCACTTTCTGCTGTGGCGTGGTGGTCACTGTTGAGCTAGCTGTGGGTGTCAGTGGGGCATGGCCAAGGCCCAAAGCCTGAGGCCCCCCACCACCCTGGCTTGGAAGAGCCCAGGGTGCTTCCTGAGGCAGGTTGTTCATCATGGCTGGGCTGGCTGTTGGTGTCAAAGGGGCATGGCTGAGTCCTGAGGCCCCAAAAACCCCAGATAGGACAGCCCAGGGCCCTTCCAACACTGGCTTGGTGGTCACTTCTGGGCTGACTCTGTGTGTCAGGTGGACAAGGCTAAGGTCCTCATCCCTAGCCCTTGGGATTGGTTGCAGGTGTTTGGGGGCATTGTTGAGGCCCCTGGCTGTCCACCCTTTTGGGCTTGGTATCCCAGGTGTCTTCTAGCCCTTCTTTGTGTTATAGGTGTTCTTTGGTGAAATGAGACCTTTACTAGTTAATATGAAACTTTTTCTCTGGTTGCAGGTACTTTGTTTTTTCTTTCAGTTCTGTGTTGGAATATTTACTGTTCCCACCATTAAAACTCTGTGCTGGAACTAATTTGTTGTCCTTTGTTTACTTCTAAAAAGGGGAAACTTCCTGTGGGGACCAGTACATGAGCTGTATGTTTGAGCTAGATTGCTGTTTTGCTGCTGATTCCCTGGGGAAGGGATTTTTGTGCACCTCAAGTTTTAATGGTTGACTTTATATGTACTTCCAGCTCTCGAAAGGTCCAAAACTCTTGTCTGGGCCTGAGTCATCCCACGAAACTTCACTCCATGCAATTTTATATTCCCACAGTCTCCTCTGAGTTGCCCTTCACTGATAGGGTGCAGATCAGCTATCCTTGCTGTGCCCCAGTGTTTTCCCAGTGGGCCCGTCTCCCCCATTGCCTTTGTTGCAAACACTTCCCATGGGACAGGCCATGTGCTGGTCCCTTGCAGTGACTTACCAACCTCTGAGTGGCTCCTTTTCTTCAGTTGTTGTGGCTCCTTGCTCCTATGTGAGTCAATGGTCTTGCTGGCCTGGTGGTTGCCAAGGCCCACTTCTCCCTCCTGTTTCCAAGCAACATCATGCAGAGGGCACAGCTGTGGCTTTTGCCAGCTCCTGCTCCATGCACTCAGCAGGTCCAGCCTGGACATGGCCAGGGCTCAAAATGGTCGGAGTGGTTTTTTTTTCTCATCATGGCTTCTTCTAACTTCATGCACTCTGTAGGCCTCTCTTCTTCTTCCCTTGAGCTCTAGTAGCTCCAGCTTGGCTGTCATTGGTTTTTTATGCTTAACTGTGGACTGTCTTTTTCACCATCTTGACAGGGAGTCTGAGTTGAGCCTTTTATCTTTAAATAATCTCCTTTTCTTTGGGGGTCCCCAGCAAATACACACTTCTGTTGACTTTGCTATAAACCAGACTATGAGCCTCTATGCTCTCACTGGTTGTGTCACCCTCCCAGCACTTTGCTGTATTTACCAGCTCAGAAGCTTCCTGACCCCAATCCTAAGTGATACTTAGTGAGGTTTCATTACATAGGCAAAATTACTTGCATCACTATCCATTGGTAATAAACTCAACCTTCCACCCTATAGGGGGTGGCTACTAAGGTTTCAGGCTTCCATTATATCTTGTCAGGTTCCAAAAGCAGGAGTGGTCCCAGCAACAAATGGCTCCAACCCTCTCAGTCCTTTCCTATAATTGAGCTAAAAGACAATATCATCTCTTGCTCTGAGTCTCTTTCAAGGTGTTGAGGTGATACTGAATTTCCCTCATTAAATATTTGACTTATCAATTCTTTTACTTTCAGCTACTATTTCTCTGCTTCTTCATTTATACTCACACTTATTCAGCATTGGATGGGGCATTAGGTTTGTCTACTGTGACAAAAGCAGGAGTGGT
The DNA here is from genome assembly GCF_000696425.1 of Galeopterus variegatus. NCBI lineage: Eukaryota > Metazoa > Chordata > Mammalia > Dermoptera > Cynocephalidae > Galeopterus > Galeopterus variegatus. The sequence goes on from NW_007734903.1 coordinate 26,808, forward strand.
CTCAACAACAAATGGCTCCAACCCTCTCAGTCATTTCCTATAATTGAGCTTAAAGGCAATATCATCTCTTGCTCTGAGTCTCTTTCAAGGTGTTGAGGTGATACTGAATTTCCCTCATTAAATATTTGAATTATCAATTCTTTTACTCTCAGCTGCTAGTTCTCTGCTTCTTCATTTATAGTCGCACTTACTCAGCATTGGATGGGGCATTAGGTTTGTCAACTGTGCTGGTCCAGATTGCAGGCAGTGGTTTTAGTCTAACAAATACCCACCTCCATATACCAGTGACTCCCATTCACATAGGATAGATTCACATTGATAGAGACCCAGCAGGCTGTCTTACCACCTGGCAATAGAGATGGATTCACTGTTAACCCGAGTTTTATCAGATACTTTCAGAACACAACCTGCTTTATCATGCCCTTAGGAATTATGACACAACAATTGAAAATATAAAGATATAATTTAAAGTTATAGTTACAGTTTCTTGATGGAGTGCAAATTAGAACAATCATTATGGGGCCGGCCCTGTGGCTCACTCGGGAGTGTGTGGTGCTGGTAGCGCTGAGGCTGTGGTTTTGTATCCTATATAGGGATGGCCGGTGCGCTTACTGGCTGACCGTGGTGTGGACAACACCATGCTGATGGTTGCGATCCCCTTACCGGTCCAAAAAAACAAAAAAAAATTGAACAAGCATTATGGAGTGCACCTACCCTAACACCGTGGTATTTTATTCAAATTTACCGTAAACACTACAGCAGATTTTTTGACTGAATAATATAATCCTTTGAAAACACAATTTAGTTCCATTGGAAAGAAGACACATTTTTCATGGATTTGAAGAGAGTTATGATATACATTTTCTGATTTTTAACAAATTTAAAGAGAAATGGAGGCATGATTTTTTTATTCTTTAGACTAGAATGTTTTAAAAAAATACATGGATCCTGTAACCACAATAACTTAAAACAAACTAAAGAAATTTAAGCTAATTTTGAACCTCATCAACTGCTCACATTCAAATTCCCCCATTCAACCCACAATGCATCAGGTTGTCAAACCAGGATTTAATAAAGAAGCAGAATTTCACATGCTGTCATGTGAGCAGAGACCAGTACTGACCACGAGGATCTGATCTACAAGCAGCAGGATTCACTGTCCACGAAATGAACAAATCTTCGTCCGCTGGTTTGCAAGGGAGTGGTGCCGAGGCCTGTATAAACGTGCCCCCTTCCTTCAATGACATCAACAGCAGAAGACAGTGAAAAAGAGCTTTCGTATTTCTCCTGCTCATGTGCCACTCCATCCATTCTCATCATCTTCTCCCAGGACATGTCAGACCCTGCAGCTCTCTGATGCTCCTCTATAGGCTGTGGGGTTGGGATCTTTGCCTCTGAAGATAAAGATGAGAATTAAGGAGGAGGCCCACAGATGTTAGTGAGCCCTATGGAGTGGGACAGGTGTCCAACCACTTGGTGGAATAGAAATGTTCATGGATCTTGTTTGGGCCAGACCTGACAGTTAAGTAAAAGCCATGAACATGGAACAGTCCTAACATTGGGATGTGCAGATCTGGGGCTGCGAAAGAAATGAGTGGGCTGTGCTTTCAGTGACTGCCTTATTAGAAGGTGGTACTCTGCCAAGACACCAGGTGTGTTTTTATGAAAACTGGTTCCTGAAGCACAGTGAATGAACACCGGAGGGGGGTTTGTGGAGAGCAACCATATGGGAGGTCTCTGGTGTCAGTTCACATCACAATTCTGACACTGGAGGATCTGGACAATGTTGCTAGCCTGTACGGCATTCAGTTCACCCATCTGGAAGTTCAGTATATTGACGATACTAGTGAAATGCCACAAATTCCCGCAGAAATAATTGTGAAGTGTGTGCAGACTGTTACTCTGTGGCAGTTGCATTTGTGGAGTTTCTTGGTGAATCTTCAGCAAGTGAAATTTCATATCCCCTCCTGTACTGTGCAGTCTGCCTAGCATACCTGGTTTGAATTTACAGAAGATTATACACAACCAAGTGTCCAGGGACAGTGACTTTTAGGAGAGAGAGATTGGGGTACTGGATGATGGTCTGTTTGTTTTGTTTTGGGGGAAAGGCGGTTGCAGTGGATTGAATGTCCCCCCCCCCAACAAACTCATTGAAGCTTAAATTATATCCCCTAAAGTTGCAGGTGGTGGAAACTTGCCCCCACTGTGACTGTTAAGAGGGCAGGAAATCCTATTATGATAATTGAGAGGTGGAGACTTGAAGAGGTGAATAAGTTGATGGTATAATGATGGTCATGGGCAAAGGTCTGAGGGCTTTAAAAGAAGAGCACATGAGAGTCTCTAACTCTCTGCTCTGCCATTTCCCATCAAGTGAAATCCCTGCATTGCTGCAAAGCCATCACAAAAGAATACCCTCACCAGATGTGTTCCTGGGACTTTGGACTTCCCAGCCTCTGAAATTGTAAGTAATAAATTTTTCATTTTCTGAAGAAGTATCCAGTTCTATGTATTTTGCTATAAGCAACAGAAACAGACTAATACAGAAGTGTTACAAAGTTAGAAGGACGATGCCCCCTGAATAGAAACCCCACATGAAAGAACACTTGTGTGTCCCAAGCCCTCTCACTGGTGCTTCAGACCAGAGGCAAAACAGTCCCAGAAAGGGGAAGATCTTAGCTTTGAGTCCCAGGAAATTATTGATCATACTGTCTACAGTGAACAGCAGTTGAGTGATACTATCTTTTCTGAAAGGTATCAATGACTGCATTCTCCTAGAAGGTTAGAAACAATTTTGAAAAGGGAGAGGTGAGTTAGGCTGCGAATGATAGACAAGAGGTAAGGAAATGGTACTGATTGGAGTGCTCTTGAAAGTGTGGATTGGGGCCCATGGATACCCTGTCAAACCCGAGAGGATCTCTCCACAGTGCTCTCTAAACAACTTGCATTTTTAAAATCTCTCCTCACTGATTGTTTCCAGAGCCTGAGCTCTCTAAAGCCTAGTCTGTCAATCCACTTGGCATCAAGAGATAGGCTTATGTTCCGCCTATCCTGAGGTCTTTCTGCTTGTGATTAGTGTTATCCATTTTTCCACAATTAGCTGAAAACCAGTTTTGCTTCCTTTTGAGATCATTTTCATGGCACCAGGAGCCATACACAGTGAACTATTCCATGGGAACATACACGATGAAAAGTTGTACGCTTGACTGCTCTAATGGCTCATTCTTGGCATTTGTAACCTAGCTCCCTAGCTTGCTTTGTGCACCTGGACAAATCTGTGTGCCAACGAGATGTGGTTTTTGCCTTTAAAAACCCCACAAGACCAAGGCCCAGTGCCACTCTTCCTTGGTTGCTCCTTGAGAGATAGTTGCTGGCCAGCTGCAGTGAATAAACTGCCCTTTTCTGCGTGAGTGGTGTGTAAGTGCATTTCTTGTGGGAGGGTGCCTCACAACATTTTGGAGGCCCCAGTGAGATTCTTTGTCTTGTGAGTATGGGCCTCCCTGTACTTATCTCCTAGGAGAAGACAGAGAAGCTGTTCCTCTTCTCCCTGGAGGCAGATGGGTCACTTTAATCTCTCTCCAGGTAGGTGAGATCTCAGTAAGGGATGGTGCACCAGTGCTTGGACTTAGTGGGAGGCTGGATGCAGCATTAACTCCCCTAGCCCTTGCGCCCCCGATATATCACTGGGCCCATTGGTAATTTGGATTTGGATTTGGAACTTGCAAGTCAATAGGAATTGTGTTTCCATGTTTCTTGTTCATCTTTGTCATTGTGATTGTTGTGTCTGTGGATATCTTAGAATACTTTTGTATGTAGCCACTTGACTCTGTCTTTTGTGTGTTTCCAGTTGTGTGTTTTTGTGTGTCATTAACTGAGGTCTTATATAACAAATGGGAAAAAATTCCTCCAAACAGGTCAGTGGGAAAACCCCCTTACATACAGGTTTGGATTGATATAATCTCTGGCAAGCCATCATGACTAAAAAGGTGCCTAAAAAATGAACCAAGGTGAATGAAAACTGAACACCATTTGTGCTTTTAACTAAGCCTTCTCTTCCAGCTTCTCTGAAGAAGGCTTCAACACCCACAGTGCCTCCTGTACTCTCTGATGCCTCTGAAGACCCAATGTGGCTTTAAAAATTGAAAATAAGCTAAGAGTATTTCCTTTAGTAATTTCTTCTCCCTTCACTGGAGAATGTTTAAAAATATCAGGAAGGTTGATGATAAGTTAAACAGCAATAGTTCATAACAGAAATGATTTAATCTCTGAATATACTGTAATCAAAGAAAAAAAATTGAAAGACTGTTGTGGGACTGCTAGATTAGTCCCATAATGTCAAACTCATTTTTGATTTATTGGCTTTTGTTACTTTATGTCATGCTGACCTTATTGTTAAACACAGTTTGTTTGCATTCTTTCCACTCAGGGAGAAAATGGGGAAAACATTGCTTTTAAGTTGGTTGAAAGCATTAACTGACAAAACACTTCAGAAAAATGTAAATTAGGCAGCTAAGAAAGCATACTCTGTTCATTACTTTATAAAATATACAGCCTTATTAACTCCACAGTGTAACAGTTGTCACAGTCAACATTTAGGTAGATATAAATAAAATATTTAAATTGTAGTGTAAATAGTTTTCAGGCATTCACGTAGGATTTTCCTAAAGAATTGCTCTGGCAACTTTGTTAAAAACCAATTGACCAGAACTATAGGTGTATTTTTGGACTTTCTTTGCCTGTTTCCCATACTCGGAATGGCACTGCCTCCCCCTGACATTCCTCCAAACCCCCCTCTAGCTTCCCCACCTGACCTTTTCCTCTGCGTACTCGGAGTGTCACTGTATATTAGTCCTCTCCCTGCCATTCTCCAAAACTCCCTCTTGCTCCAACAAGCTCCCTTGCCTGCCAGAACTCCTCAAGACCAGGCTCCCTTCATGGTTTACAATTGAAAAAATCAAAATCCTTCTTTCTCGGGCCGACCCCGTGGCTCACTCGGGAGAGTGCGGCGCTCCCAGTGCCGAGGCCACGGGTTCGGATCCTATATGGGGATGGCTGGTGCGCTCACTGGCTGAGTGTGGTGCGGGCAACACCAAGCCAAGGGTTGCGATCCCCTTATCGGTCACAAAGAAAAAAAAAATCCTTCTTTCTCAGAAAAACCTCAGGGCCTCATCTCCCTCCTGGAGACTGTTTTCTTTACCCACCAGCCTACATGGGATGATTATCACCAGCTTCTGCACTCTCTTCACATCAGAAGAACACAAGTGGATCCAGAGGGAGGCCCTGAAAACTGTTACCAGTCACGATGGCTGACCCCTTTTGCCTTGAATGTGTGTTTTCCTCTAACAGACCCAGGTGGGGCGCAAACATGGACCAAAGTAAGGGGGCTCTCAACCTGTATCGCCAGACGCTCCTTAGGGGACTCTGCACAGCAGTCTGCAAGCCCACTAACCTATCAAAAGTAAGTGAAACTATTCAGGGACCAAACAAAACCCCCACCACTTTCCTGGAATGCCTTATGGAGGCTTATAGGACCTAGACTCCTGTGGACCCTGAGACCCCAGAAAACCAGCAGGTGATAAATATTGCCTTTGTTACCCAGTCGGCCGCAGATATTAGAGGAAATCTTCAAAGACAGGAAGGACTTAAAGGAAAATTGTTATCTGAACTGGTTGAAATTGCCCAGAGGGTCTTAAATGACAGAGATAGTCCAGAAGAGAAACAAACCAAAAAGCTAGATCTTAAGGATGCCTTCTTCAGCCTCCCACTGGCAGAAGTAACCCAACCTCCCTTTGCCTCTGAATGGACGGACCCTATGGGATGATACTCTGGAGAATTAACTTGAACTCACCTCCCCCAGGGATTTAAAAATTCCCCAGCCTTATTTGATGAAACCCTTCACCCTGTTTATTGCCGAGATGCAAGGCATTGGCTATGGGGTATTCACCCAATCCCTGGGACCATGGAAGAGGCCTATCACCTACCTCTCCAAGAGGTTGAGCAGTGTAGCTGCAGGATGGCCAGCCTATCTCTGAGCCATAATGTCAACTGCTTTACTGGTAAAAGAGGCCAACAAGAAATATGCTTAGTGGCCCCGACACTGTACAAACTCTCTTACAAAGTGCACCTGAATAATGGCTCAACAACTCCCACTTCACCCAGTATCAGGCTTTACTTCTAGATCAGCCCCTAAAAACCATGGCTGTAAATCTGGCTAGCCTCGTCCTGGATGACAACCTAACCGAGCCTGGCCATGACTGCGTCGAAACCATCGAGACTCTCCAAGGCCTATGGCCAGACCTGACTAATGTGCCCTGGACAGACCCTAATGAAATGCTGTTCACTGGTGGAAGAAGTTTCATCTCCAGTGGAATCAGGGATGCCAGGACAGCCATGGTAACGAGATCAGGTCATTTGGGCTCAAGCCTTAAGCCAAAGAACATCTGCTCAAAAGGCTGAACTCATAGCCCTAACACAGGGTTTACAGCATGGAAAAGATAAAACTCTTAACATATATACTGACAACAGATAGGCTTTTGCCACTGCCATGTTCACGGGGCCTTATACAAACAGATAGGACTATTAACGTCAGCAAATAAACAAATAAATAAAACAAAAATACTAGCCCTCCTTAAGGCCATATGGTATCCAAAAGAGCGGCCATCATACATTGTCTGGGGCACCAAAAACATAACTCATTTGAGACCCAAGGCAATGCTGCTACACATTTGACTCTAAAGAGGCAACGTTAAAACCAGTGGGGCCATTTGTCTCTTTAATTGTTGTTCTGGCACCTCAATTGCCGCTGACTCCCCATTATATTAAAGAAGAAGTAAAATATGCTAAGATCTTAAAAGCCTCCAACAATGCCATGAATTAGAAAATTCTGACAGACCACAGGATTTATTTGCCATAGGATCTAGGCAGTTTGCTGACTAAACAGATGCATCAAGGAACACATCTTGGATCCACAAAATTAACTAAACATTTAAAAAATATTACATCCAATGATCTTGACAAAATAACAAAAGACATTGTTACCAGATATGAAATTTGTTCACAAGTAAATCCAGGGCCAAAATCAAGGCTGCCCATTGGAACCAGAATGCAAGGAGCAAACCCTGGTGAACACTGGGAAATTGACTTCACTGTAGTTAAACCTGGAAAATATGGGTATTGCTACCTTTTGGTGATCACAGACACTTTTTCTGGATGGGTAGAAGCCTTTCCTACCAAAACTGAGACTGCTTAGTTAACACTAAAAAGATTGTTACAAGAAATTTCCCCCAGATTCGGCTTACCTTGGGATCTGACAATGGCCCAGATTTCACAGCCCAAATTTCCCAATTATTAGCTAAAACATTACAAATAAATTGGAATTTACATTATATTTATAGGCCACAAAGTTCAGGACAGGTAGAGCGAATGAACTAAACTTTAAAAGAAACACTGACCAAATTAAAACTAGAGATTGGCAAGAACTGGGTGAGCCTCCTTCCCTTTGCCCTGCTAAGGGCTAAATGCACCCCCTACATACAAGGAATTACACCCTCTCTGTTGCTCTGTCTCAAAGATGATAAACTTGCTGAAATCACTAACCAGTCTCTTCAAGCCTTCCAACAGGTACTATGCCAGATTCACCTCTTGGTCAGAGAGGACTACGCACTGACAAAAGCAATTGGTCAATTCTGCAAAAAGGCCTCCTGGAATTGGAGAGGGGTTACATTGAATCTTTCGATCAATTTGGGAAGAATTGACATCTTAACAATACTGTCTTCTAGTCCATGAACATGAAATGTCTCTGCATTTATTTAGATTGCCTTTAATTTCTATTAGCAGTATTTTGTAGTTTTCAACAGACAAGTCTTGCATGCTTTTGTTAAATTTCCTTCTAAGCATTTTATTCTCTTTCAATGCTATTGTGAATGAAATTGTCAAGTTCATTTTCAGACTGTTCATTGCAAGTATATAGAAGTACAATTGCTTTTTTCATTTTAATCTCAGGTCCTCAAACTCGCCAAACATGTTTAGCTCTAGTAGCTTTCTGTATGAATTCCTCGGTATTTTCTACACACAGAACCACACCATCTATGGGTATTTTCTACACACAGAACCACACCATCTATGGATAAAGACAGTTTTACTTGTTCCTTTCCAGTCTGGATCTCCTTTTGTGTCATGAGCAGACTGGCTGGCATACAATGCTGTCCCCATTCAATGTTGCATAAAAATGGCAAGAATGGGCGTGCTTGCCTTATTCCTCAGTTTATGGGAAAAGCACCCAGTTTTTCACCATTAAGTATGTTAGCTGTGGGCTTTTTGTAGATGCACTTCATTAGATTAAGAAAGGTGCTTTCTATTCCTAGTTTATTAAAAGTTTTTCCAATTAAATAAATTTTAAAATGTAAAGTGCTATGATAAAATATTTACACCAAGTGGTCAATCTGACAATGTTGTAAAAAGTTAATTTTTTCATCTTTGCTGTGGTCATTGTGTCCTACACAGAGGCTGGACCTACCTGAATGAGCAGCAGCAGCTGCACCCATATATAATCCACACAGTACGACTAACGAGGTGGATTATATATGGCTGTATAGAAACCTGTTTTTATACCAACCATTTGGGTGTTATTAAAAACAGCCTTACATTAGTCAAAAAACACATTTAAAAAAGAGTCATATAGTAAAAATAAAAATTGGTTTAAAAATCTTTTTTCTGGTCACCTTGGTTATCAACCTTAATGAGAGCAATCTCTGGTCCCCTAGTCCTCCTCCTTCTAGTTACTATTGGACCCTGCCTAATTTTCCACCTCACTAGGTACATTCAAAAATGAGTACCATCAGTCAAACTCCTTGTCTTACGTACTAAGTACAACAAATTAAGTACCGATGAATCAATGGTTTGATTCTTTCCTAAAGAGTGGTTGGGAATGAAATAGAGCTCCCTAAACCCTGATAACGTACACTACCTGCTTCTGTAGAATTGCTTGCTTAACCTAAGCAACTCCATTTTATCCCCTGTCTGACCTGCAGAATTCCCCCTGTTCTGCATGAGAAACCATTGACCTTCTCATAGAAACAAAGGCCATTGCATAGAAACAGGAGCCATACACAGTAAACTATTACATGGGATCAGGAACCATACACAGTGAACTATTACATGGGAACATACACAATGAAATGTTGTATGCTTGATTGCTCTAACGGTTCATTCTTGGCTTCTGTGACCTCGCTCCCTAGCTTGGTTTGTGCACCTTGACAAACCCATGTGCCAACAAGATGTAGTTTTTGCCTTTAAAAACCCTGCAAGGGTGGGCCGGCTCGTGGCTCACTCGGGAGAATGCAGTGCTGATAACACCAAGGCCCCGGGTTCGGATCCCATATATGGATGGCCGGTTAGCTCGCTGGGTGAGTGTGGTGCTGACAACACCAAATCAAGGGTAAAGATCCCCTTACCAGTCATCTTAAAAAAAAAAAAAAAAAAAAGAACACAGCTGTCTAACAAACTGAGCTAACTGGCCAGCCACCATTATATCTTTATATAATCTTTTTTTAGAAAGTCCCAAGTAAAACCACACTTCCATTGACTTTGATATAAACCAGTCTCTGCACCACTTGTGTCACCTTCCCAGCATTTTGAAGTATTCACCAGCCCAGAATCTTCCTGAACCCAGTCCTTAGATCCCTAGGGAGGTTTCACTACACAGGCATTATTAACTAAACCATTTTCCATTAGTGACAGAACTCAATCTTCAACCTAACAGAAAGGGGATACTTAGGTTTCAGGCTTGTATTATATCTCATCAAGTTCAAAAACCAGGACTGATCTTAGCAATATATGGTTTCACCATCAGTCATTTCATAATGTTGAGCTGGAAAACAATACCATCTCTTGCTCTGAGTCTCCTCCAAGGTGTTGAGGTGATACTGAATTTCCCTCATTACATTATTAATTTCTCAATTCTCTTACTTTCAGCCACTATTTCTCTTTTTCTTCATTTATACCCACACTTATTCAACATTTGTTGGGGCATTAGGTTTGCCTCCTGTGCTGCTCCACATTGCAGGCAGCTGATTTCGTCTAATACCCACTCCCTCTGCTAGTCCATCCCCATTCATACAGGACAGGTTTACACAGGTGCAGATTCACTGGGCTGTTTTATCAGCTGGCAATGCAGTTACACTGACTGTGAACCCCAGTACTATCAGATAGTTCCAGAACACAACATGCTTTATCATGCACTTAGGAATTATGACACAAAGATTTAAAGATAAAATAAGTTCCTTGCTTTGAAATAATTTCTGATTCCTGCACTTGCAGTTGTAGCTCTGGTCCTGTGACCATCATATCAAGTAGGAACAAGAAAGCTGAGGTCATGTGGGGAAACAATCAGAAAGTGTACTAGCACCCTTTCTCACCCCTCATCTCCATATCCACTTAAAAAAACAAAAATCTATCAACTGGGACCGTCCCTTTCTTTGCTTAATGTTGAGTGTGAGCACATACTGTGTGTGTGTGTGTGTGTGTGTGTGAGCCACCCCTTCATACCTATATTCCCCTCTCAGCCATTCTATTCACACTTTGTAGAAGACTTTGGGTTCTGAGTGAGGTTTAGAGTAAAAAAAATCTTTGGCTCACTTGTCAACTTTTATCATCATTAAACAGCTTAACTATTGCCTTAATTTCAGAGTTTATTTTTTATAATTTTTTTTTTCAAATTTCTCCAACTGGGTTAAACAGAGTGGACTTGTTTGAGGGCCTATAATGTTTGGAGATTAATAGCGTGTCCGTTTTGCCTGCCCAATCTTTGATAGTGTCATATTAAGCCATTTTATTAACCACAACGATGTCCATTTTATAGACCTTGTTTCTTATTTATCATCTAAAGATTTCTACCCTCCTGGGATGAGTCTCATGACTTTCCCCTTTGGTTTTCACCTTAGTTTCACATCTGTCAAAATTTTCTTAATTTATCTTAGGAGTATTTGTTTATAACTATTTAAAATTTTACCCCTTCCTGGGATGAATAATTATACTCTTCCCTCTCCCTTTCCTTATTCTCTTGTTAATCAATTTCATGATTTCTTTAACCTCTGTAACTTGCATTAGGAAAAACTAAGACATCAAAGTCAGTATGGCTTCTGTGACGGTTACTCAATTTTGGTGCAGCATGTTACACTGGGTGACTATGCAAAGGGGGCCTTGTTCACCACAATGTTTATTACACCTGGATGACAGTCATGTTAACCAGGTTAAGGCACACTAACAGAGTGCTCTGGCATATTTCAAAATGATTTGCTTTTTTTTTTTTCTTCCCCTGATAGAAACACGAGGTCACCTTTATTCACTGGGATCCTGGTCAAGGTCCTGGAAGTAAATTTTACAATATTGTGGTGTCCTGCTTATGACTGGGTCCCCCTGGAGTTAACTCTCAGAGTTGTCCACACTGAGCCTTCAGGAATTGGTCAGTCACAATGTCGCATCAGGTTTTCTTTCTCCTGCACTTGTTCCCATGGTGGATTCCCAGGTGAGTCTCTGCTCCTGTAAGATGTGGGTGCCTATATTCATTCCACTGTTTCTCTGAATTTGAGGACAGCGGTTTTCCCTGTGTCATCTTCTCTCTTATGAATCCAAGAAGAGTTTTTGATTTTTTAATTTCTGTAGCCTTTACTGTATGTTTAAAGAGAGAAATTACTTTTAAGCTCCTTACATGTGGAACTAGAAATGTGGATGGTGATTTATCATTCTATGTGAATAATCAAATATGTTCTTCACAGGATTGTAACTATAATAAATTAGATTAATAGCGTTCTTAACAGGGAGCTTTTTTTAATTCATGGAATGAACTCAGAAAATCCTTGTCAGTCTTTACAATCTCTTTCTCCTTTTCTATCAGTAAATATTAGTTTTTCTTATAGCCAAATAGGAAGAATAAGTTCTAGAGTTCTATAATACAGTTGGGTGACTATTAATTAACAATAATTTATGTTTTCAAATAGCTAGAAGAGAGGATTTTGAATGTTCTTAACACAAAGAAATATAATAAGTGAGGCGATACATGTACCAAGTACCCTCACTTAATCCTTATCCATAGTATGTGGTCCATGTATCACAACATCATGCTCTATCCCATAATATGTGCAATTAGTTTTTGTCAATTAAAAAAAGAACTAAGAGAAAACATGTTGGGTTTTTTTTTCCCTCAGATTCTTTACTTGGACTTTTTCTCTTTCTTCAACCTCTTAGGTTCTCTTAGAGCCATCTTATTCACTTGGATGACTTCAAGAACCACTGAGATCCTTCTCCTTTCCATATTTTTCATCCTTAGCTTAGATTTCTGTAAACTGTGGGATTATATACCTATTGCCAGCTGAACATCCCACACGCTGGACCACAGATATATTAAGTATGGTGTGTCCATGTCTGTGCCAATATTCTCCATCTTATTTTTTCATTTTCCAAATTTCATTTGAGAAGACCAGTGTCTGTAGCTGTGATCATGCACATAGCCTGGAAATAAATCTTCTTCTTTTATTATTATTATTATTATTTGTCTTTTTCTCTTTTTTCGTGACCGGCAACGGATCGCAACCCTCAGTGTCATGCCCGTACCGGACCGGGACCGGCAACGGGATCGCAACCCTCGGTGCTGCCCCCACTCCTCACTCAGCCAGTGAGCGGCCGGTCTGTATGTGGGATCCGAACCCTCGGCGGGAGCGCCGCCGCACTTCCCAAGCGGCGCACTGTAGCAGTGCGCCACCGGGCGGGCCCAAATCTTCTTACCTTCTGCTCAGCAAATTACTACTATATTCTGCTCTTTCTTTTTTTCTTTTGTATAGAATCTCTTTCCTATTCTGTATGGTTGCTGCTCTGTGTCCTGACATAGGTGCTCATCTGTCACCCTGTCATCTTCCCCTCTGACTTGCACATGCCATTCACTTTCTGGGGGATGAGGATCCACTTTTGCAGGATCCACTCATTATTATTGAAAAGTGGCACTGTTTCCATCCTGGGATAGCCACAAGCGATTATTTGGCATGTAGAGAAAAATTTTCATATGTCTATCTACATTCTTTTAATTTATAAGTAATTAAAAACCAACAATATGCACATGAAATGTTTTGCAGTTTTAACTAAGTCAGATATTTTCATGTAGAACCACTACGTAATTAGTTTCTTCAACGTTTGTTCATTTCTTATCATGGTCCAGGACCACACACCTACACATGATGCTGTGTGCACTTTCGTTAATGCAGGTTGTAGTCTTAGTGCTCTTCTGATTGAACTTTTGATGTTGCCTCATAATCTTGAGAACACATTGTTCACTTGGAAGCATTTAACATCTTTGACACTGCAGTGAAGTGCAAACTGAATACACAATAGAATTGTATTCTTTTGCTCTTTCTTACATCAGTCTACATTGAAGTTTTGTCTAAATTGGTTTATCTAACACATTATCCCAGGTATGTATTTATACTTATGTCTTCATACCAGATTGTAATCTCCTTGGAGGAGCAGAATTGTATTCATACTTCCATCTTTAGCAACTGGGATGGCTCAAGATTTATAATGTAAGTTTGTGATAGCATTTTTGGTAATTAATAAATTATTACAGTGGGTGGGTATTTATTCTGATTTTGCTTTCTCCCACCACATGATGTATTAAGAAGCAGCACTTTATGTAAGGTGCATAAAAGACACAGGCCCACAAAAAAGTATGAACCTTCAGATTCCTGTTTTGGGCCCAAGGTTGGTGACTTGAGTTATGAAGAAATGTGCTGTTAGAGGGGTTGGTGTCATTTGAGAACAAAGCTGGGGACTTCACCTGAGGAGTGCCATGACCTGGATTATGTTCAGAGAACGCCGTACAGGTTTGTGATGCTGGAGACCTACAATGTGTGGTTGGGTGAATGAAGCTCCTTAGTAAATCTCAGCAGCCACATGTTTCCCATTGGTAAACACAGGGATCATTTATAAAGTTTAATGCTATGTAGAAAGATTCTATTTCATGAAAAATATGATAGTCAACCCTCTCTTACAAAAGGTTAAACTTGGCCTCTTTGAACAGCTTCTGAAGATGAGTTCATGTAACACAAGATTCAGACTAAGAAGTCTTACAGAATTCTACATTATTCTTCATTAGCAGGGCACTGCAGTAGCAAACTGGAGGTGATCTTCAAGTTGGAGCAAAAAGCAGAGCAATGGCTGGCTAAAGAATCTCCAAACCCGTGCCTCCCAGCTCAGTCACCACACACTGTGCAGGGAAGCTGGGAAGAGTAAAGCCCAGCAGATGCTGTCCATGTTCAGCTTTTAACCAATTTTTTCATCAGTTCCTAGAGCTGACAACAGCTGGTCTGACTGTATCAAACATATGTGTTATGTAATCTCCAAAGTTGCCCCTCATATGCATACCTTCACCTTGCATATTCCTGAAATTCTTTTTCTACTTACCGCAAATCTAATTCCTACTTTCCTATTCTCAGGGTTTATTTATTTATTTATTTTTGCTATTCACTCTCAGTCATCTCAGTTGCTCTGTTTTCCTCCATTCTCATGCATATTTTTTTCAGACTGTGTATGTTCATATTCTATTCCTTAGTAAAAACAAACAAATAAAGCCCTTAGGCTGGGTATTAATTAAGAAACAGAATTTGTTTCTAATAGTTATGCAGACTAAATCTAAGGTCATGCAGGTCTGTCTCCTGAGGGCCTCCTTTCTTTGGGGCTTTCTGCAGATGTGATGTTTCAAATGGTGAAAGTGGCAAAACTGTGTCCTCATGTTTTTTCTCTTTTTATAAAGCCACTTGTCTATTTATGGATAACCCATAAAGCACTAACTCATTACTCCATGAATCAATTAATCCATTTGTAGTGCCATAGCCCTCACTATCTAATTCTGTTCCACATGCCCCGTTTTTCAAATACCATCGTTGAATTATCCATCTTCTTAACATTGATACAACGGGGATCAAGCTTCAATCTGAGTTCTAGGGGGACATTCGAACTACACCAAGATACAAATTTATATTCTGCTGAAAACACAGTGTCCTCAAGTCCAAACAGGCTGGACACTTCTGAGGACATCACTACATTCCTCTTCCTGTAATTGCTACTGGATGAGTGTATTTTTCCTTAAAAATTTTTTTTTTTAATTTTGTTGTGTTTTGGTTTGCTTACACTCAAATGGGAGGTGAGTTACTCCCATTTGTATTTGAGTCCTAAATTGAGTGAATTTTTCAGGCCTTCCTCTTACCTGCTTTTATTCTCACTGAAGTACTTGCAGATACTTTTACATACATGTGATAATGTCTGACATTATAGTAGCTTTCCACTCCTTTTAATATATTGTGAAGCAAATCTTTTGTTTTTCACTATCACTTTTACATTGATTCTTATTTTTATTTAGAAATCAGTGTCAACTTCCTTTCCACATCCACAAATGCCTACCTGAATCTGATGTGATTTACATTCAGCTGAACTCGTAGGGGGTATCCACTTCATCTAGATTGTGTGGGCCATTCCTAGGGCACCAGGTTAGAAATGCAGTGATGGGTGTACAAAGTTGTTTTGAAAAGTCTATTTTAAATGTCTTACATCAAAAATGATGACTATGAGAGGTGACCGACATGTTAATGAGTCTGATCTGCTCATTGCACAATGTATGTAAAAATCATGACATTTTTGTTTTCTATTTCTTTGCCCTTCATTTTTTTCTTTTCCAATATCTCTGGTTAAAAATTTCTTCTGGAATTTTACTGGCTGGCTGGAAAGGTTTTAACTTTTCACTGCTTAGGATGGTCCTAGGTTTGGGCTTGTCATGTATGACATTTATTGTGTTAATGTACATTCTGTCAACCTAGATAAAATACAGTAGAGAAAAATACCTTCAAATACATCGAGTTTCCTTGTGAATGTAAAATTAAATTAAAATCTGGTACGCATACTATGGCAAGCCGCAAAGGCATTCAGTAAGAGAAGGGTAAGAAAGAGCTTTTATTGGCATAATGGGAAAAGTTCACATAAGACAAAGTTCATTGGTTTTGGATGCTCAGAGTCAGATTTGTCATAGGTTCATTGCTTGAGATGCCATTACTGGACAGTTTCTTTTCGGAGCATCTTAACTGAATTACTGCAATGGCAAACAATGTCTAAGGATAAACTTCATTACAGAAATGTACTTTTGTATAAATCAGGAGATGCATTAAAAAGTGAAGGTTTTTGATGGGTTTTTAGAAGATCCATCGAAACAATTCTTACCTCAGACAAGCAAGCATGAGCCCTCCTCTTCTCACTTTCCTGGCTTTTTTTTCTGGATCGTACAGAAATTGATTTTATGATCTTTTACATTTCCCACTTTTGTTCAAGATCTTTCTTTGAAAATGTCAACGACAAATTAGACCACTGTCAGACTTTATGTGTCCCTTGATGCTGGGATGAACATGTTCCAGTCACTGGATCTGATCTCATATCAGGCGGAGGTAATGAAGAAGGGGAAGTCAGTGTCCTGACACTTTTAATTACATTTGACCAACAAGGAAGCCAGAAATAGGTGTTTTTTGCGTGGGTCATTTGGGTGTTATCTTTAAATTTGACTTATCTGTTTTGTAGTATTGGTTTTAATCTTAGAGCACTCACTGGGCAAACATTCTGTCGGTAGTTGCATTTCTGCAGAGCTTTAATAGTTAACAAGCACATAGTCTAAAAAGGAAAGTATAAAGGAAAGATGTCAATTATGTGAACATTCTCGGTTGCATGATGGTTTTAAGCCATGAACTTACAGTGAAAAGACATGCAATTAAATCGACCAAATGACAGTGGAGAACAAGGTGAAGCTTATGGTAGCCATGTGGCTTTTTCTATTCATTTGTACAGCTGAGTCTCAACTTCCTCAGAGGAATTTATTTAGATAAAATCTTGCAGTATTAGCAATAATGAAGGCATCACCTTCCTCAGTTAATAATCAAGAACAATTCTATCATCTGAGAATACCAAAACTAGAAGTGTTAATATGCCATTGGGCAGCATCAGCCTTTGCAGTGGAGCCTGCAAAGATTTCGATGATAGCAGATAAGATTTCTTATTGTTTCTTCATTAGTGGCTACAACATACTTCGTTCAAGAGACCTGCCAAAGAAGCAAATTCAAAATTCCATGACTCACCAGGAAAGTCAGGCTTGATGCTTTGTTGTAGTGAAAGGGAACTACCCCAATAATTATTCCAATGATTACTTTTAGATCTATTATGTATTGATAATAGAGGAATCCAATATCCCCATCCATATTGGCTGTTGGGCCCATTTTTAGGAGCAAACATTATCTGTGAGCCACAAGGTGCCTATGGGTAGAGGATGAAGATGGCGTCCACGGAAAGTAGAGGAGGCATAATCCAAGGTAGCTCTAAAAGGTTTCTATTGGTCCTCCAGTATTTCCACACTCGTGAACCCTGCGTGATTGCTATGCTCAACATGTTAGTACAAAATGCATGCCTACATGATACTTTAATTGATTGGTTAGTTCATGGAGAGTCCCTACTTGCTTGCTTATGTAAATTCCAGTGTAACGGCAATGAAGTGGAACTGCCCTGACAAAACCCCTGCCACGTCTGAGTGTCTCTTTCACGGGGCTGGGTTGGCGGGCAGCAGGCACACTTTTCCCCGAGATCCCTTGGTCCTAACAATGGGGGTAATCCTTCTCCTTCTGGGTCTGCGGGAGGACCCCAGGGGCGCCCCCGCAATTGGCCTATTTTTCAGCTGTTTAAGCATCAGGAGGCCCATATTGAGATATCCCACCTGCAAAAGTAAATGTAGCTGATAGAAACACAGACAATTCTTTCACCTGTGAATTATTGCATGTAAAGGAAATAAATGAGTATGTTATATTACTGCATATTGCTAATGAGTCCTAAATTTGGGATTGGTTTCAGTAATATTTCACACACACACACACACACACACACACACACACACACACACACACATTAGGGAGAACAAGGAATGATTTTTTACTTTTATAAAGATGACGGGTAAGGGTATCTTAACCCTTGCCTTGGTTTTGTGAGCACCACGCTCTCCCAAGTGAGCTAGCCGGCCATACCTATAGAGGGATCCGAACCTGTGGCCTTGGTGTTCTCAGCACCACACTATCCCAAGTGACCCATGGGCCGGCCCCTAGAACAAGAAATGTTTTAAGAAGACTGACCCATTGCACATTTCTACCGTCCAAATTGGCAACTACTATCTTGAGTAGATAAGACAGGGGATGGAAGTTGAAGGTAGATGACAAAATTTAACCCTACTGGACCGGCTGCTCACTGGCTGAGCAAGGTGTGGGCGCAACACCGAGGGTTGCGATCCTGTTGCCGGTCCCGGTACGGTATGGGCGCGACACTGAGGGTTGCAATCCCGTTGCCGGTCACAAAAAAAGACAAAAAGGAAAAAAAAAAATTTAACCCTACTGGCAGGTCCACTTATATAATCTATACAGGTGGTGGAACGTGGAATTTGGTGTATAAACAAGCACATCCAGGTAGTCTTCTCTGTAGCATTCATGAAACTGGGAGGTGTAGTTAATTTGCAGATGGCAGATGCTCAGGAGACATGAGGGTAGGAGGATGGAACTTATCTTTCCTCACCTGATCACCTGCACCTTTCTGTACATTGAAGCTGGTGGAGGCAAAGGTGAAGGCCTGGAAGATGCAGCTGTACTCCCTGAGTCAGACAGGGAACCATCCATCACTTAGGGGCTCTTATTTCACAGCCTGGAGGCAGCAACCATGGGGTAAGATGCATAGTCATAGATGGAAAGGGTAGAAAGAGAAAAAGGTGTTTATCCCTTATCACAGGACCACAGGCAGCTATTGCAAGAGAACAAGAAGGCCGAGGAGCTTCTGGAGTCTACTGCCCTGCATAAGCAATAGATGCAGCTTCAGTGGCAGAAGTGGGCATGGAGACCCTGTAGCACCGAACCAACCAAAGTAGTGGAGGGGTTCTCTCCTCTCCTGTTCACCTGTCTCTTTGTCTGTTAACTACATCTTGTCTCTGCTCCACCCTTCGCCAATTTTTTCCCCATTGCACCTTCCCGTGCCACCCCTTTAATCCAGGTGAAGGAAGAGCTGACAAGTACGGTGTGCAGGATCCTGCCCAAGCCCCAACTATTCAAGAAGTCGATCCAAGAAAGGTGGAAAGTATTCTAATTTGATCAAAGAGAGCAAAAGCAGCACCTAAATGTGGCTAGAGAAAGGAGAGCAAGAAGGGCCCCAGGAGTCCTAAGAGAAGGGTCTGCAGGTAAAGACACCCCTGCAGTGGACACAGCCAAGAAAAAGGCACAAAGGCACATTGGCGATTGGGTGGAGAGAGCTTAGTATGGGTGCAGAGATAGTGGAGACCCCCTACCCCAGATCCTGGCTTCTTAAAGAGAGGTCCCAAGGTCCTAGAAGACCTTGAGGAGAATGACCCACAGCCACTCACTGTACATAGCATGATGCCCTTCCAGGCCAGGAGGACACACCTCACCATGACCTTACCCGAGGGGACTGTGGAAAATGAAGACCCTATTCTGGTGCAACCCACTTCACCTAAGACTGTGCTGAGGGAGGGATGGACGTCGATCCAACACCAAGTCCCTGAGTCTTCATAAAGCCTTGGCTCGTCTCTGCCTTTGGCCTGAGCCAGAGTTTCTCCAAACTCTTGGGAAACTGGAATGATGATACATAAGAAGTGACAGGTGTCTGGGGCTCTCAAGGTAGAGAGACAAGGACTGAGACCCTCTCTGTCTGGGCCTAGAGGTTCTGGACCCCACAGACTCTCACAAATAAGAAGAAAAAAGTTCAATGCTCTGGGATCGAAAGCAAACCAATTTCATGCTGTAATTCCCACTGGTTCACTGAAGAAAATGAAATATCATTTGAGGATGTGTGTAGTTTGTTCTCTTATAGACATTAGATATATAACTGACTTCTGGAAAGGAATATGCCTAATACATTCAGTGTGCAGAAAGTCAATCAACCTGGTCTTAAATTGTGTACACCTCATGCAAGTTTCAAATCCACCAATATGCATTAACCCAATTAAGGCCAATGACTGAAGCCAAAATGTGAATCTCCTGGGTCCAAACACATGGATTTGAAAACAAAGAGATCCCTTCTCTTGACAAGCATGCACACCAGGTAAGCCAGCAACTTGGTGGGGTTTGAAGAGAGAGACCCACCCATGCTTTCAAACTCTTAAGCATGATTTCCACAAAATAATGGAAAAATGAGGCATAGTCAAAAAATTTTACAGCCAGTCTGAGGCCTCAAGCAACAAAACTAAATCTCAACCTCTCTTTTTTTAAAATACGATATGGGGTAACCACACCTGTGTTATACGTGAAATCTTAACAGATGATCAAAATCATTTTACATTCAGTTGAAATTAGAGAATACTCTGAATAACAGTATAGACATCACATACAAAAACTTCAATTTAGCTAATCTTGTGATTAGAAGAAATTTATAGGATCAAACTGAAAAGATTCTGCATAGAAAATGAAACAAATATCGACCTGAGGAGAAAACCTACAGATTGAGAAAATGTTTGCAAGCCTTACACCTGACAAAGGCTAAATCTAAAGCATAAAAAGAACTCAAAATACCCAACAATAATAATAAATAACCCTACTCAGAAAGTGGGCAAAAATCTGAATAGACATTTCTCCAAAAAGGTCTTGAAATGACCAACAGATGTATGAAAACATTGTCAACATCACTAATCCACAGAAAAATGCAATTTAAAACTCCAAAGAGATCACATCAAACCTGTTAGAACAGGTATTATAAAAAAGATAAAAGAAAATGCTCATGGTGTGAATACGACACTAGGTGGGAATGTAAATTAGAACACCACTTTCAAAAGTAGCATAAAGTTTTCACAAGCAGCTATAAATAAAACTACTACCAAATGGTTCAGCAGTCCCACTTCTGGGTATATTTCCAAAGGAACTGATATCAGTATGAGAAAGAGATGTCAGCACTCCCATGTTTATTGCACCGTTATTCACAGCAGTCAAGAAATCTAAACTATAGAGGCCCTCATCAATGAATAAATGGACAAAATAAATGTTTACATAGAAAATAAAATTCTACTCAGCCTTTAAAGAGGGGTAAAAATTGTCAATTGTGACAACAAAGATGAATCTAGAGTGCATCATGTTAAGTAAAATGAGGTGGGCACAGAAAGACAAATACCACTTAATTGTTCTTGTATGTGTACTATTAAAAGGTCAAACTAATAGAAGAATGAAGTTTACTGAAACTGAGGGTTAGGATGGCATCAAAGATCAATGGGGACATGTTGGTCAAAGAGTACAAAGGTTCTATTCAGCAGGAGGAATAATTTCTGATTATCACACAGCATGGTGAATATACTTCATAGTAATATATCAAAGTTGCTAACAGTGGATTTTAAATATTCTCAGCACAAAGAAATGTGTTACAGCTAATGAACATGAGTCATTTCACAATGTGTACATGTGTTGAAACATAAAATTGTACCCCATAAGCATATACCATTATAACATGCCAAATAAAGCAAATTAAAAAAAATTTTTTTTTCCCTTTTTGTCTTTTTTCTTGACCAGCAACGGATCGCAACCCTCAGTGTCACGCCCGGACCGGACCGGGACCGGCCACGGGATCGCAACCCTCGGTGTTGCTCCCGCACTTCACTCAGCCAGCAAGCGGCCGGTCAGTATGTGGGATCCGAACCCTCGGCGGGAGCGACTCCGTGCTTCTCAAGCGGCGCACTATAGCAGTGCGCCACCGGGCCGGCCCAAAGCAAATTAAAAATTTTAAAAAGAATTTCCAATAGTATTTTTTTTTAAAAAAAGACCAAAAAATCCCCCCAAAATACTACATACTCAGCACAAGAGAAACATGTTAAATTCAAAAACGCCAACAGGTTGAAAGTTGGTGGATGGGAAAATATATACAACATAAACAGAAAAATAACACAGATAGACCGACTGACCACACTAATATAAAAAAAATAAATAAAACAAAAATGTTACTGGGAATAAAGAGGGTGATTTTATGACAAAAGTGTCAGCTATGAGGACACCATAATAATTATAGGTATACATGCACCAAACAAATAAGCCCAACATCAAATAAAAGAGAAATTAAGGGAGAGACAGACAGTTCTATATATTCAGCAATGCCAAGTGCAACTTTTGACTATCTACTCAAAAGTTTCATTTTAACTTTTGCAACTAGGCAAAAGACTGATAAGAGTATAGAAGTCTTGGACAACATTATCAAACAACTTGATTTTACACATATGTATATGGAGAACACACCACCACCAAGAGGATACTAAATCTATTCAGTGCCCATGGAATATACTCCAGAAAAGACCATTTATGAGGCCACAAACTATCCTCAATAAATTTGAGGATTCAAATCATAAGATGTATGTTTTCTGACCACACTAGATTTAACATGAAAACGATTAGCTGAATATTCCAGTAGTTCACAATTATGTGGAAGTTAAACAACAAACACCCAAACTTCCAGTGTGTCATAAAAATGACACTAAAATTAGAATCATTTTGACATTGAAAACAGTAACACAACATACCATAAGTAAAAAAAGGGTTAGAATAAACTTTACAGCTGTAAATGTCTATATTTTAGAAAAGAATAATCTGAAATCAAAAATAACCTTCCAACTAAAAAAGTAGATAAAGGTGGAAAATTAAACCCCAAAAACAAAAGGAAGAAAATAACGATTAGAGTGAAAAATGATAAATGATGGTGCTGTACTCTCTGCCAACTTTTAAAAGAGATTTGGGGACACAATGGTGGCAGGTGGAAACAACTTTCCTGTGCAAAAGACCCCACAGCCCCTGCCTGCAGCCACACCCCTCAGGTTCTATGATGGACCCATTTTCTCTTACTGGCTCTTACCTCTCCTTGGGTCCTGGGTCTCCCCCACCCCAAGGGCTCTGAGGCAATCTCTAGGTCTGGAGGCCTATACACAGAGCCATGTAAAGGCAATACACAAGTGGAGTCAGGATTCACCTGCTAGTGGCAAGGTACAAAACAGCACTCCATCACTTCAAATAGAAACACAAGAAATTTCTCAGGTACAGTGCATGTGGTACACTCATATCTCTGATTTGGCCCCATTTACAAATATGAGGAACAGGGATAAAGGACAAATATCTCTTCCAGATACTGCTTTTCCCTGAGTAGAATAAAATAAATACTATTGCTTACAGCTGTTTAAATATGTTCAGACAAGTTATTTACTATTTTGTGCATTCCCATGGAAATGTTTCTATTCAACCCACTGACTGGTTCTGTGTTAACTTCAAACATTAGAAAAAGTTACCTTTACTTGATAGTTTTGTAATACTGGTCATACAAAGTTACCTACAATAGGAGAGTAGAAAGAAAAACCTATGTAGCGCTGTACCTTAGACTTAATATATTTAACAAAATATACCAAAGTTAGAGTGGCATTTAAGGTCAAAAATCCTGAAGGAAGTCAAACAAAACTATTTATTATACTAAGTGTACATATTTCATATGCAGAGTTATGCTGGGTTCCGTTAAGATAAATTGTTAATGAAGAACACATTTATGCATAAATGTTGCATACATGAGGAAGCTTTTTGGTGCATTATAGGCTGTTTGGCGACATCTGTGCCTTCTTTCCACTAGATGGAGTAGTGCTTCATAACCTTCAGTTATGACAACCAAAAATGTGTAAGCCAAATGTACCCTAGGAGACAGTATCGCCAGTCATATTTAAATATTGGTATACACTCAAAACTTTAAAAATAGGTTTAATAGGGCCGGCCCGGTGGCGCACTGCTACAGTGCGCTGCTTGGGAGTGCAGCAGCGCTCCTGCCGAGGGTTCGGATCCCACGTACAGACCGGCTGCTCACTGGCTGAGCGAGGTGCGGGGGCAACACCGACGGTTGCGATCCCGTTGCCGGTCCCGGTCCGGTACAGGCGCGACACTGAGGGTTGTGATCCGTTGCCGGTCACGAAAAAAGACAAAAAGGAAAAAAAAAATAGGTTTAATACTAATTTTATTTCTATTTCAAAATTTACATTCATTACATAAAATTGATGTTTCATTTCAAATTCTGACAAAAAACACGTTGAACGTTTCCTTGAAAGCTTTGACACATTAAATATTAGATGGATATTTAACTTTATTTTAACTATTCAATGAGGTGTCCCTGCCCGTTACAATGTCCCATATTTATTGCATTGATTCTCCCCATAATTTGATTTTCCCATATACTGATTTGGTTATAAAAGGTGACAACACAGGATTCTCTTCCCATATACAAGGACTGGTAACTGCTCAGATAGTTTGTAAAATCAATTAGCTGCAGTGGGCTGGTTGTTTTCTAATACAAACAAAGCACACATAGAATGGCTCAACGAAGAAAGAATTTCTTATATAATGTATAAATGGAGGTTTGGGGATAGAGCTGGGAATATCTCTGGTTTCTTCAATTCCTTCTATTTTAAGTTAGGGTGGATTTATCCCACCTGTGGACCCCAGCTCCACCCAGGAGTCATCTTCATTCAGTCCCAGGGAACATGAGAAATCAGGAAAAACTGCATGGCATTTTTTTTCATTGCCAGGCCTGGAAGTAATGTTCATCACTTATATCTATGTTCCGCTGAACACAGTCAAATTAGGTGGTCATACACCCAATCACAGAAGGCTCAAATTGCAGGCTATGTATACAAGAGAAAAGAGTGGTTGTATTTAGAAAACACATAGCCAGTCTAGCCCATGCCGAATTTCTCCACTGTGAAAATTCTCTAATGCCTGCATGATGTGACTCATTTTCTATTTTTATTTATTTTTTCATGAGTGGCTGGTATGGGGATGATTGTAATGATGGGGGCATAACTGTATCATGAGCACAATGCTATAAGCAACAATGGTCTAACAATAGCTGGCCTTGAGACTTTGGAGAAAAGATGTTTTCACACTCATTACAGTCCTCCCATGAGTATTACACATCTGGCTAGTCAACCTACCACTTATCAAAAATCTTTAAAAATAGAATTATGAAATAAATGAAACAATTCTACAAAAAAACAACACACTATAACAACTATTTACAGAGTACTCACATTTTCCCCAACATCTTAAGTAATGAACATGGCAGGACATGAATTGATAAGACACAAACACTGCACCATTTGAAGAAGGGACTCAAGCATCAGCAAGTTTTTATATCAATAGGGAATCCTCAGAATATTCCCCAATACCTGAACACAAGTACATATTGACAGGTCTCCTTAATGTAGGTTATCTGATGTATCTTGAGGTGTGACTTCTGGCACAGTATTTTCCCTTACAAATTACATTCACTGTGATTTTCCCCTGTGTGAATTCTTTTATGTCAGTTAAGGGGAGTTCCAATAAAACACATCATATTTCTTCCATTCAAAAGGATTTTTTTCCTCTGTGCATATCCTGATGTCTTTTTTTTTTTTTTAATGACCGGCAACGGGATCGCAACCCTCGGTGTCACGCCCACACCGCGCCCAGCCAGTGAGCGGGAACCGGTCTCCACATGGGATCCGAACCCTCAGCGGGAGCGCCACCTCACTCCAAAGCAGCACACTCTCCAGTGTGCCACCGGGCCGGCCCAATCCTGATGTCTTCTAAAGTATAACTTTTTAAGTTTTCCACATTCAGTACATTCATAGGGCTTCACACCTGTATGAATTCTCTGCTGCATGCTGATGGTTGGACTTTTTCAGTTAAAGGATTTTTCCATGTTTTTTACATTCATAAGGTTTTTAGTTTTACTGTGTACTCTGATGCACGCAAATGGATGACTTCTTTTTAAAGGTTTTTCCACATTTATGACATTTGTAGGCCTTCTCACCAGCTTGAATTTTCTGATGCCACCTGAGGATTGACTTTTGGTTAAAAGCTTTTCCAAATTCTTTACATTCATATTTTTTGTGTTTGTGAGTACACCGATGTACCCTGAAGTATGAATTGTAGTTAAACATTCTTTACCATCATTACATTCATAGGGTTTCCCACGTGGGTGCATTCTCTAATGCATGCTGAAGGCTGACATTTGGTTTAGAGCTTTTCAATATTCCTTACATTCATATAGTGTCTCACTGTGTGAATTCTGATGCCTGTTGCTTAAAAGTTTTTCCACATTGCTTACATTCATATGGTTTCCCACCTGTGTGAATTCTCTGATTCACGCTGAGGTTAGACTTTCACTTAAAAGCTTTTCCACATTCTTTACATTCATATGGTTTCTCACCTGTGTGACTTCTCTGATGCATGGTGAGGGTGCACTTTTGGCTAAAAGCTTTTCCACATTCTTTACATTCATATGGTTTCTCACCTGTGTGAACTCTCTGATGAAACCAGAAGGATGTCTCTTGGATAAAAGCTTTTCCACATTCTTTACATTCATATGGTTTCTCACCTGTGTGAATTCTCTGATGCCTGCAGAGGTGTGACTTTTGGTTAAAAGCTTTTCCACATTCTTTACATTCATATGGTTTCTCACCTGTGTGAATTATCTGATGCATGCTGAGGGTGAACTTTCGGTTAAAAGCTTTTCCACATTCTTTACATTTATATGGTTTCTCACCTGTGTGAATTACCTGATGCCTACTGAGGATTGACGTTTGGTTAAAAGCTTTACCACATTTGTTATATTCGTATGGTTTCTCACCTGTGTGAACTCTCTGATGAAACCAGAAGGATGTCTTTTGGATAAAAGCTTTTCCACATTCTTTACATTCATATGGTTTCTCACCTGTGTGAATTCTCTGATGCATGCTGAGGTGTGATTTTCGGTTAAAAGCTTTTCCACATTCTTTACATTCATATGGTTTCTCACCTGTGTGAATTCTCTGATGCATGCTGAGGTGTGACTTTCGGTTAAAAGCTTTTCCACATTCTTTACATTCATATGGTTTCTCACCTGTGTGAACTGTCTGATCCATGGTGAGGGTGGACTTTTGGTTACAAGCATCAACACGTTCTTTACATTCATTTGGGTACTCACCTGTGTGAATTCTCTGAGTTGTCTTCAGATTTGACTTTTGGTTAAATTTTCCACATTCCTTATAAATTCTTTGATGCTTGCTGAAGTCTGAATTCTGGTAGGTTTTCCCACATCTGTTACATTCATACGGTTTCTCAGCAATGTGAATTCTCTCATGTTTTTTGAGTTTTGACTTACTGTAGAAAATTTGACTTTCTTCATGCTCATATGAATTCTCACTTATGTGAATTCTCTGAAAAAGAGTAAGGGCAGAATTATGGTTGAAAAATTTTCGACATTCATCACATTCATATGATTTTTCACTTGTGTGAATTCTCTGATGACAGTTGAGAAATGAAATTTCATCAAAGTCATTGCCACACTTAATAAATTCATAGGACATTTCCTCTGTGTGAATTCTGTGATGCACAGTAAGGTCTGACTTCTTTTTTTTTTTTTTCCTTTTTGTCTTTTTTACTGACCGGCAACGGGATCACAACCCTCGGTGTTGCGCCAGCACCGTGCTCAGCCAGTGAGCGGGAACCAGTCTCCACATGGGATCCGAACCCTCGGCAGGAGCGCCAGCGCACTCCCATCGGCGCAGTCTCCAGTGCGCCACCGGGCTGGTCCAAGGTCTGACTTCTGATAGAAAAATTCCTCATGTTCTTTACATGGATAAAGCTTCCTCCCTGTAGATGTTCTCTGACATGAACTTGCATATGATGTCCTAATAAAAGAATTCTGACATCTGCCATATTTATGTTTCTCTCCTGCGTGTGTAATCTGATGTTGAGAAAGTTTAATCTTTTTATAGAACATTTTCCCACATATATCACATTGAAAAGTTTTCTTTCCTACCTGAGTTATCTCTTGGGCAATGGCAGCTGACTTATCACAGGCTTTTCCATATTCATTATATTTACAGGTGGTCTCACCCACATGCATCTTCTCATATGTAAGTATTATTGGCACTGTGTTGGAGAACTTCCCTTTTCCACTAAATTCAAAAGGTTGCCCAG
>NW_007734903.1:55552-57095 GCF_000696425.1 Galeopterus variegatus
TTTGATAAGTTTTACCATCTTCCTAATTGTAGTTTTGAAATACTTGGTTATCACTTTCCACTTGTTTACACTTTTTAGACTGTTTTATTTTTATAACAATAGTGGTTGTCTCCTGCTGCTCTTTTCTCATTAATTTGTTTTGAATATGGCTACATTTTCCTTCATTGGCTACTTTCAGATGCAGGAGCAAGCCAATTTTTCATTACATATTGAGGAAAATGACTTAGGTTAAGAATTTTGCATTCACATTATTATACTTTTTACTCTTCCATAGGAAAGGGCTACAGGTATATGTGGAAGTTTTTCAAATAATAAAATCTACTTTTCTCCACTCTAAGCATAGCCACCCACAAATTACTCAATAAACCTGACTTCCTGTGCTTCTCAGAACCATTACTATACAGGAAACTTCAGTCCACCCATTCAGACACACTTTTCCTGCTGGTCTAAACTATTTGTTTCTACAACCAAGGATATGCCCATCACCTTTGAAAAAGCTCTTTTTTATTTTTGACTCCTAAAATCCACTTGTCTTCCCCTATTTTTTTTTTATTTTTTAATTTTTTTCCTTTTCTGTCTTTTTACTGACCGGTAAAGGGATCGCAACCCTCGGTGTCACACCCATACCGGGGACCGGCAATGGGATCGCAACCCTCAGTGCTGCGCCCGCAACACGCTCAGCCAGTGAGCGGGAACCAGTCTCCACATGGGATCTGAACCCTCAGCGGGAGCGCCACAACACTCCCAAGCGGCGCACTCTCCAGTGCGCCACCGGGCCGGCTCTGTCTTCCCAAATTCTGAAATAAGCACTTCTACTTGATAATTAATTGCTCATAAAAGCTTTAGCAGTATGCACTAGAGTTTTGAATGATGTACTCTCATAAAAAAATGGAGTCTCCTGTACACCTCTCATTTTTTTTGTTGTTTTAAAATGATTTTTAGAAAAAGAAGAGGAAAATACTATCTTCAAATTCCACTTCAAAACGGCAATCTTAGCTTCTCAACTTGAAACCCATGGTTTATTTGCCCCTGGCACCCACAGTCTCCTGGTTCCTCTCTAAAATACAGAATTATCTTTTTCCATGCCCCTATGCTAGGTCCTCCTCAGCTACAGAATTTCTGATATGGTGGTATACAGGGCTCACAGGTGAACCTTCTTTTCCTAAGTGATACCCTGCACTACTTTGGGATTCTGCCAAGAATCCGCATCAGAAACAAGGGCCTCACACCATGCAGCCCCTTGACCTTGGAATGCCCAAGGTCCAGAGCAGAACTGTAAAAGATACTTTGTTTCTTTATAAATTACCAAGTGTCAGATAGTCGGTTTTAAGAAACACAAAAGGATAGAGTCTGAAAAACCATATCTATGAGAGTAAGGACACAAAGGCAACTGACAATATTGAAAAAGTGACCAGCAAAAATAAACGTCAAACGTGAGAAATGTAGAGGTTATAATTTAAGAAAATGTATTTTTAAAATAGCGCAGTAAAATATGGAGATATGTATACGTGAGTCCATCTAAAAGATTATATATTTATTTGAT
>NW_007734903.1:57605-75443 GCF_000696425.1 Galeopterus variegatus
TGACATGTTTTTCATGAAATATACTCTTACTGAATAGCGTAAAACCCTATAAATTGTTCCTATATTAATTAAAAACAAACCTGTGCCTCCTGAATGTTATTGAAGAGTTTCACTCACCCAAAGACACCAGGCTGCTGTAGGTCTCCAGCATCACATCCTTGTACAAAGTCCTCTGAGCATCATTCAAGTCCTGCCACTCCTCCCAGGTGAAGTCCACAGCCACATCCTCAAATGACACCAGTTCCTGTAATGGCACATTGATCTCAATTCAAGCCACCAGCCCTGGGTCACAAAACAGGAATCTCAGAGTTCACACCTGTGTGTGTGTGTGTGTCTTATGTGTTAAACAAGATGCTTCTTTTTGGTACTCCATATGGTGGAGAAAAAAAACCAGCAGGAATATCATCTTACTGTAATAATATAATAATTACTAAATATATGATTCCAAATCTTACCTTATAACTAAGGACCATCCCTGTGGCTAGTGACAAAAGTATGAATAAAATGGTTCTCTAAGGAGTTTACAATCAGGTATGAAGACATAATTGTAAATATATAACTGAGCCAGTGTGTAAGATAAATACAGGAATATGTTTTGCAATTCACTGAAATGACAAAGACGTTAAGCTCTTCCATGTGAACCACATGTTTTCCTTAATATAAGACAACAGCAAAACTGCCATCACAAGACCAAAGGAAGATACCCCATGGTAGTGGAACTACACACAGCACCATGTCTAGGTGAATGCTTGTGAGCTGTGATAACAAATACACACACTATTTAAAAAACTCATTATGAAATGATTCTGCATTTACATATTTGTCTATTTCAAACAGTAAAGCATATACAATTATTTTTTAATTACTTATAAACTGAAGGCACATACAAGTGCTTTCCAAAATTTCCTTCCTACATATCAAAAAATTGCTTGTGTCTGCATGAGACTGAACACTGACACTTTTTAATCCACAGGGTGCAAATAACGCAACTGATTTGTATTTCCAAAATCACATAACTAGATTTACAATTTAACAGCTATCCACTAGAAAGAGAATGGAAAGAACCTTAGAGTCAGATGGGAAGAAAACAGGATGATGGAAGACTAGCTACATTAGAACATAGAGCAAGTCTGGTCAGTTAGCTCACTTTGGAGAGCGTGGTTCTGGTAACACTCAGGTCACAGTTTCAGATCCCAGGACTGGCCACCCAGTAGGAAAACAGAAAAAAGAACAAAAAGAACACAGAGCAGTACGCATCCAGAAGACGGATGTAATACTACAAAAAAGAAAAAGAAAGGGAAATAAAATGCAGGAAGACACTGTGGTATTAAATTCCTGTGCAGAAAATAAAAAAGTGTTTTACTCTCAGGCTCTCTACATAATCATAGTTAGTTAGGTAGTGGCACTCTAAAGTGTAAATTGAAGAATGGCAGAAAAATATGATGGGCAGAAATAAAGCAGACTTGAACACATTATACTTAAAATATCTGTGGGAATGTCCAAATTGCAATCAGATACATGATTCCAGAGTTGAAGTGATAGAGATCTAAGCTGAAGATAAAGATTTGAAAATTTGTTAGTCCATTTCCAGTGCTTATAACAACATACCTGGAACTGGGGGATTTGTAAGAAAATGAAATTTACTGTTTGCAGACTCAAAGATGGGAAGTCCAAGGTCCAGTGAACACAGCTGGGGAAGGCTGTGGTGGAGACGACAGTGAAGCAGTGGTCTCATATGGCAGAAAATGGCAGAGTAGAGACAGGCTAAGCTCTCATGTGTTCTTCTTTTAAAACCCTCAGAAGCACACTTCTGCCCTCCATTATTAACTCATTTCTCATGGCATGATCTTAGAATCTAATCACATCTTGAAGGCCCCAACTTTCAATGACCATAATTGGATTTCCCACTACCTTAACACTGTCAAGCTGCGAGTCAGGTTTTGGGCGGACATTCAGTACAAGGAAAGCATGAGAATTTCAATGTTACTTGAAGACCTCAGAATAAGTTAACAAACCTAAGAGAGTCCGAATAAAAAGAAAACAAATCAAAACCAAAAAAGAACAAGGTCAGAGTCTGCAGAAGCACTTTATTGTTAATCATAAGATAGAGGAAATGAAAGACTGTAAAGAACAAAACGAAATGTTCTAAATTTATTACACCATTAAAGGAAAGCTCTGTATTAAGAAGTCTACCAATAATATAATTCACCTTATATTTACTTTTCTTCTTCTTATTTTTTTTTTTTTGGCATTTGGTCCTTTTTGAAATCCAACATATTTATTGTTCTATCAATGAAATTCCTTTAAATAATTACACAGATATTATAAAGATACATGGTGGGTGGGCAACTGACCAGTATAGGGTTCAAACTATGGTCCTTGATATGACTGGCTCCATACTCTCATTAACTTCATATACTGAACACAGCTGAGGAAAAAAATCTCTTGGCTTGAGGATACATCAAAAAATTAAGAAGTGAAAAGCATACACACACAAGAAAAAGACAAAAAAGGACAGAACATAATATCCGAGGACTGACGGACAATGACAAAAGTTGTAACAAAGAGTAATGGGAAAAAAAAAAAAAAAGAAAACAGCAGAAAAGAGATGGAGGGGAAAAAATAGAAGAAACATTTAAAACAATAATGTCTAAGAACTTCCACAATTTAACATCAAGCACAAAATCAAAGATCAAGGGAGTTGAGATAACACAGAGCCAGATAAATGCCAAAAAGCTACATCTTCATATGTAGCTCTCAAACTTCAGAAAATGAAAAAGAGAGAAAAAATCTGACTGAAGCCAGAGGGAGGAAAACACATCTTGCTTAAAAAGAAGCAAGATAAGAATTACTTCCAGCATCTCCTGGGAATCCAATAAGGAGAGAATAGTGAAATATTCAAAGTGTTGAGTAAAGCAACCTACAACCCAGATTTCTGTACACTATGAAATCAAGCTGTGGAAAAGAAGAAATACTTTCTCAGGCAAAAGAAATTGGGAGAATTTGTTGCCAATACACCTGTGCTGGAAGCAAAGTGAAAAAAAAAAAATTCTTACAGAGAAGAAAAAAGACATGCATTAGAATCTGCATATCCATAACGGGAATTAAAGAAACAAGTGAAGGTACAATAAAAAGCATTTTAAGTTTTATTATTGCAACACAGTTGATTGTACATATCTTTGGGGTACAGCATTGAATATCAGTACCTGTGTGTAATATGTGACATTAAAATCAGGATAATTAGTTGAGGACTTCTGGTCAAGATGGCAGAATAGACGGTCACCAGTGTCACTCCCACAAATCGACAAATTTACAACTATAAATATGTAACAGCCAAGCTGGTGCTGCTGGAGCTCAGATGAAGAGGAGGAGAGACCTATGGAATTCATGAAGACTGGAGAAACCATGAAGAGAGAAAGAAAAAACTGCTCTCAGTGTTTTGGGCCATGGCTGCTTTCATGCTGGAGCACATGGAGCAGGAGCTGGCAGAAGCCACAGCTGTGCCCTTTAGGTGGAATTACTTGAAGGTGGAAGGGGAGAAGAGAACTTTGGTGGCCCCCACGACAGCAAGATCACTAACAGGGTTCCCACTGACCCACACAGGACTGAGGAGCCAGAACAGCTGAAAAAGGGGAGCCACTCAGACAGGTGAGTCACCACAAGGGACTGGTGCGGGGCCCGTCCAGGGGAGGTGTTTGGAGCATGGGTGGTTGGGGAGATGGGCCCACTGGGAGAACACTGGGACACAGCAAGGACAATCTACCCCCCAATGAGAACATGACCACTCAGAGGAGACTGCTCAGGAATGCAGAACTGCATGGGGTGCAGTTCAATGAACTCAGGCCCAGATCAGAGTTTTTACACGACCCAGGTGCACTGTCTGGAGAGCCGGAAGTACCTGTAAGGTCAACCATTAAAGCCTGAGCTGCACAAAAAGTCTTCCCTAGGGAAACAACAGCAAAGCAGCAATTAACCTCAATCACACAGCTAAAGTCCTGGTTCCCAAAGGAACTTTCACCAGCTTAGAAGCAAGCAAAGGACAAAAACTTAGTTCTGGGCCAGGCACACCATGAATGCCTTGTGGCCCACCATAGGACATGAAGCATGGAGCAAGGGGCCAGTAACCCCACCCACAACCACACACCACCAGCACATCAGAGCCCCACCCAAGAACCCAAGGATTGGAGCCAAGGACTGGATCCCACTCCAATATACACGCATGCCACCAATGCCTAGGGGTCTGCCTTGGTACCCGGGTATAGCAGCCAGTGACCACACCCCCTTCCCATAACCAGGCACACTGTGACAGTGCCTAGGGGTCTGCCTGAGGACCTGAGGCATAGAGAAGGGGGCCAGACCCCCTCCCACAACCAGGCATGCTGGGAAAGTGCATCAGGGCCAGCCCAGAGGCCAGAGGCATGGAGAAGGGGACCAAACCTTCCTCCCACCACGAGGCACACTGTGCCAGCACCCTGGTTCCCACCCAGGGTGTGCAGCCAGGGACTGAAATGTCTCCACAACCAGGCAGCCCATGCCAGTGCCTCAGGGCCTTCCCTGGGACCTGAGGCATGGAGAAGGGGACTGGACCCCCTCCCACAACCAGGCACCCTGTGCCAGCACCTCAGGGCCCAGTCAGGGTATGGAGAAAGGGACCAGACAGTCTCCACAACCAGGCACACTGCCAGCACCATGGAGCAGGCCAAAAACATCTCTTCCATGTGGGTGGCCCACCATAGCCACCAAAATAATCATGGCTGCCATGAAGGTGGCTAGATGCCACAACCACCACACAGATTGTCTGCCAGCCACTGGAGTGAGTTGACACAAGGAGAGTCACCAGCAGAGATAAAGGAGGAGGATGTCTGTCTCCACAGAGCCCATTTCATAGTGACAGAAGAGACATCTGCTCTATGACAGTATTTGGGGAACTGGCTGCGCGTCTCAGTACTGGACAGATAATTTGGGCAGCAAATCAACAGAGTAACCATTATTTTTCCAGGGGGAGAGAAGAAATCTAGGGTGATTAGAGAGGGGAGGGGGGAAAAGAAAGGGATGGGGATGGATTGGACAAGAAGAATAAAGAATGATTGCGATTTGTAACAATATATATGCTAGTAATATTGATTTGGTCAACATATCTCAAATGTTGAGCCCCCAAAATATGTATAATCAATTTTGATTCAATAAAAATTTTTATCAATTTAAATAAACAAAAGGGGTGATTACTACATTCCTCATTACACAATGTAATCGATTTTGGGGTCCCTTTACTCCCTTCCCACATCCCCCTTGCTATTTACCACCTCTGGTAACCACACTTCTGTTTTCTTTTCTCAAAGTTCAATACATTATGGTGATTCTTGTGTACTTCTTTTGATGCTTTATTGTTTACTTATGTATTTATTTATTTTATTAGCTCCCACATATATGTGAAAACATGCAATATTTCTCTTTCTGTGCCTGTCTTATTTTATTTAACATAATTTTTTCTAAGTTCATCCATGCTGCTGTGAATGGAATCTTTCATTCTCTTTATGGCAGAGTAATATTCCATTATATAAATATACCACAATTTCCTTATCAAGTCATCCAATGAAGAAAATTTAGGTTGGTTCCAACTCTTGCCTACTGCAAATGGAGCTGCAATAAACATGGGAGTACAGGTGTCCCTCCTACATGATCATTTCCATACCTTCAAATATATACTCCACAGCGCAATTGCTGAGTCATTTGGCAGTTCTACCTGTAGTTGCTTGAGGAACATCCATACCATTTCCCATAATGTCTGCACCAATTTACAGTCTCATCAACAGTATAGGAGGGTTCCTCTTTCTCCACCTTCTCATCAGCATTTGCTATTCCCTGCTTTTTTGATAATAGCCTTTTTAACTGGAGTGAGATGATATCTCAGTATGGTTTTGATTTTCACTTCCCAGATGCTGAGTGATATTCAGTATCCTCATGTGTCTACTGGACATCTCTACATCTTTCTTTAGGAAATGCTTATTCAGCTCCTTTGCACAGTTTTAAAGGCAGACTATTTGTTATTTTACTGTTAAATTGTTCCAGTTACTTGTATACTCTGGGTATTAATCTTTTGTCAGGTGCATAGTTTGCAAATATTTTCTCCCAATCTGTAGGTTGCTCTTTTGCCTATACAGAAGCTTTCTAATTTGATATGGTACCATTTCTTTATTTTTTTCTTTTGTTGCCTATGCTGTAGGGATCATATTCGAACAGTCTTTGCCAAGTCCTACTTCCTGAAGTATTTCCCCTATGTTTGCTTTTAGGAGTTTTATAGTTTCAGCTCTTATTTTTAAGTTTTCAATCCATTTCTTCCAATCCAAGAGCATGGAATACCTTTTCTCCTTTTATTCCTTCCTTGATTTTTTTCAACAGTGATTTGTAGATCCCAGTGTAGAGATCTTTCACATCTCTCATTAACTGTGACTGTTGTAAATCGAATACAGCTTTCTTGATTTCTTTTTCTGTGGGTTCAAAAACATTACTAATCTTTGCATGTTGATGTTGTATCCTGAAACTTTACTGAAACTGTTTACTGAATCTAAGAGTTTTTTATATATACTATTTAGGCTTCACTATACATAGGATCATGATACCTGCAAACAGACGACTTGACTTTGTCTTTTCCATTCTGGATGCACTTTCCTTCTTTCTCTTGACTGATTACTGTGGCTAGTATTTCCTATACCACATTAAATAAGAGTTGAGGGTAGATATCCTTGTTTTCTTCCCATTGTTAAGGAAAAAGTTTCCAACTTTTCCCCATTCAGGATAAAACTGACATTAAGTTTGTCATATATGGGTTTTATTGTGTGGAGATACTTTCTATACCTAATTTGCTGACAGTCTTTATCATGAAGTGATGTTGAATTTTTTCAAGTGCTTCTTCAGTGTCTGTGGAGATAACCATGTTTTTTGTCCTTGATTTTGTTCATGTTGGGTAACACATTTATTGACTTGCATATCTTGAACTATTCTGGTGTCCCTGGGATGAACCCTACTTGATCACAATGTCTATTTTTTTGGATGTTCTGCTGAATTCTATCTGCTAATATTGTATTGAGGATTTCTGTGTCTATATTCATCAAATATAGTGGCCTATAGTTCATTTTGTGTGTGTGTGTGGCATCTTTGTCCGCTTTTGGATCAGAATGCTGTCTCCCTCGTAGAGTTTCAGAGAATAACCTCTGTTTCAATTTTTTGGAAGTGTTTCAAAAGAATTTGTATTAATTCCTCCTTAAAGGTTTGGTAGAATCCATCAATAAAGCCATCTGGCCCTTGCTGTTTCTTTGTTAGGAGATTGCTGATTACTGTTTCAATCTTGTTGCTTGTTATCGCTTTGTTCAGGTTTTCTATATCTTCTTCATTCAGCCTTGGTAGTTTTGATGTATCCAGAAATTTGCCCATTTCCTCCAGGTTTTCAAATTTATTGGTGTATAGTTGTTTATAACAGTCACCAATGATTCTTTGTGTTTCTGTAGTATAGGCCAATGATTCTTTGTGTTTTGTTTATAACAGTCACCAATGATTCTTTGTGTTTCTGTAGTATAGGTAGTGATGTCTTCTTTTTCATTTCTGATGTTTGTTATTTGGGTCTTTTCTCTTCTTTCTTTAATTAGCCTACCTAAACTTGTGTCTATTTTGATTACCCTCTCAAAAAAAAACCAAAATTTTTTTCACTGATCATTTGTGTCATTTTGGGGGTTTCTATTTCATTTAGTCCTGCACTGATCTTATTTCTTGCCATCTGTTAGTTTTGGAATTGATCTTTCTATAGTTTTTTGAGGTATTTTGTTGTTTATTTTCAGTCCTACTCTTCCCATATAAGCATTTATTACAGTAAATTTCCTTCTTATTACTGATTTTGCAGTATCCCCTATGGTTTGGTGTGATGTCTTTATTTTCATTCGTTTCAAGAAATTTTTTGATTTCCTGTTAAAATTCTTGGACGTATAGGTCATACAGGAAAACGCTGTTTAATTTCCATGTGTTTGTAAGCTTTCCAGAGTTTTGTTAGGTATAGATTTCTATTATTAATCCATTATCATCTGAAAATATATATGAAATAACTTCATATGTTTTGGGACTTGATTTTTGACCTAACATATGGTGTATCCTGGAGAATGTTCCATATACGGATGAGAAAAATATATATTCTGCGGTTGCTGGATGAAATCTTTTTGGATATCTGCCAAGTTCAATTCCTCTAAAGTGCAGTGGGGGGGGGTTGGGTTTTTTTTTTCCTTTTTGTCTTTTTTCGTGACCGGTAATGGGATCGCAACTCTCGGTGTCGTGCCCGCACCGCGCTCAACCAGTGAGTGGACCGGTCTCTGTATGGGATCCAAACCGTCAGTGGGAGCGCCGCCACGCTCCCAAGTGCCGCACTCTACCAAGTGCGCCACTGGGCCGGCCCTTAAAGTGCAGTTTAAATATTGTGTTTCTGTTGGTTTTTCACCTAGATGATCTCTCCAATGTTCAGAGAGGGGTGTTCAGATCCCCAGCTATTATGCTATTAGAATCTATCTCTTTAAGTCTAATGGTGTTTGCTTGATATATTTGGGAACTCTAAAGTTGGGTGCATATATGTTTAGTATTGTTAGGTCTTCTTTCTGAATACATACTTTTTCATTATATAGTAACATTCTACTTCTCTTTTTATGGTTTCTGGTTTAAAATCTATTTTATCCCACATAAGAATAGCTACTCTTCCTCGTTTTTGGTTTCCATTCATATGAGATTTCTTTTTCCATCTGTTTACTCTTAGTATGTGTGTGCCTTTACAGGTGAGGTGAGACAGCATATAGTTTGCTCTATCCTTTTAATCCAATCACTCCATGTCTTCTGAGTGGGGTATTTAATCCATTTACATTAACAGTTATTATTAAACTCTGTTGACTTACTCCTGACATTTTATTGATTTTTGCTTGGATGTTTTAAGTACATTTTTTCCTTTACTTCCATTTCATAGTTTGTCTTCCATGTTTGTTGCTTTTTTGAGGTGATTTTAGAATTTTCTTTCTCTTTAGCATTTGCATTTTTCTTCTATCAATGGGTTTTGTTCTTTCTCATGTATCCATCATAAAGATTTCTGTTGTTCAGATACTGGATGCAGTACTCCCTTGAAGATATCTTTTTGGGCTGGTTGTGTGGTGGTGAGTTCCCACAGCATTTGTTTTTGTGGGAAATGTATTCTTTCTCCCTTGTTTCTAAAGAATTGACTTCCTGGGTATAGTACTCCTTGCTGGCAATTTTTGCCTTTTAGTATTTTGAATATATCATTACATTCTCTTCTGGCCTTTAGGGTTTCTGGTGAAAAGTCTGTTGTTACTCTGATGGGGGCTCCCTTACAGGTGACTTGACACTTTGGTTGCTTTTAAGGTTCTCTTTCTCTTTGACCTTTGCCAATCTGACTATGATGTCTTGGAGAGGATGTTTTTGGATTGAATTTGTTTTGGGATCTTTGAGCCTCCTTAATCTGAACATGCATATCCCTCCACATACCTGGGAAGGTTTCTGCTTTTATTTCATTGAATATGTATTCAATTCCTTTTCATTTTTCTTCCCTTTTGAAACACCCGATTCAGAAATTTGTGTATGGCAGGTTGCCTGCTTGTTTTAGACTTTCCCCTTATTTATAAAAAAAAAATTTTTTTTTGGTCTACTTTGGTTATTTCAAAAGGCTGTCTTCGACATCACAAATTCTTTCTTCTGCTCATTCTAACCTGCTGTTAATGCTCTCAGTTGTGTTTCTTATTTCATTGACTGACACTTTCAGTTCCATGAGATCTGCTACATTCTTTTTTAAGCCCAATAGTATCTTTGTAAATTTCCTCCTTCAGGTCCTGGATACTTTTTCTCATTTTGTTGTGTCACCTGCTTCTTCTTGTATCTTACTGAGATTCTTAGGGATTCTTGAAATTCCTTTTCAATCAATTGAAGGACTTCTTGCGCTATACAGTCTGGTACTTGAAAATCATTATATTCCTTTGGTGGTGTCATCAGTTTTATTTTTCATAATTCTAGCATCTCTATGTTGGTCTCTAGTCATCTTGTACAGCACTTGCTTTTTCTAGTACTCTGAAGTGGGCTTTGAGAAGAGGGAATTGCTTTTCTAGGTGAGTTTTATATTGACCATTGAATGGGGAGTTTTAAAACTGGCTTCAGGTAGCCACAGTAGTGTAGCCTCCATGTAGGTACAATGGTGAAAGGCAGTATTGGAATTGTATTTGTGTGGGCTTTTAAAAAAAGAAATATCAAGGAAAAAATTTTAAATATTTTTAATAAACAGAAGTGAAAATGCAACTTACTAAAATTTGTGGGATGCAGAAATAGCAATACTTTCAAAATTTTACAATATCGAATGCATATATTTAGAAAAGGATACATCTAAAACCAATATTTAAAGTTTTGTCTTCAGAAAATAAAAGAAAATAAAGCAAATTAAATTAAAAACAAGCCGAAAAAATTAGTGTAGAAATAAAATTGAAAAAGGAAATAAAGAGAAAATTACCAACAAAAAAGTTGATTTATCAAAAAGATCAATATGGACCGAGCCCGTGGCGCACTCGGGAGAGTGCGGCGCTGGGAGCACAGCAGCGTTCCCGCGTGGGTTTGCATCCTATATAGGGATGACCAGTGCGCTCACAGCGCTCACTGGCTGAGTGCAGTGCGGCTGGTCTCAAAAGGACAAAAAAAAAAAAAGAAAAGAAAAAAGATCAATAAAATTTATAAGCCCAAAAGATAGTGACACAGGACAAAAATTACTAATATCAGAAATGAAAGAGAGGGCATCACTGGAGCCTGCAGACATTAAAAATATAAATACCATGAACAACGCTGGGCAAAAATTTGATAACCCAGATAAAATGGACAAATTCCTTGAAAGATAAAACTCACACATAGTAAAGTGCACTATTACAATAGGATTATATCTATTATGAAAATTGAGTAAACTCTAAATAACAATCCTCAAAACAAAAAACCTGACCAAGATGTGATATTTGGGCATTCAAACAAACATTTAAAAGGAAGAAGTTATACCAACTCCCTACCATCTACTTCAGAGAATAAAAAATGAGATACATCACAGCTCATTTACAAGGACAGCATTACCTCAATTCCAAAACCAGACAAAGATATTACAAGAATGGAAAACAACAAGCCATCATCTCACGTGAATGTACATGCAAATATATTCAAAAAAGTATACACAAACCTAATGGAACAATGTTTAAAAAGAACTATGCACCACAACCAAGTGGCATTTATCCCAAGTAAGCAAGGATTGTTCAATACTTGAACATCAATTAATGCAATCCTTCACATCGAAATACTAAAAAGAAATTAGATGGTCCTATCAATAGGTTCAGAAAAAGCCTTTGACAAAATACAGCACCCATTCATCATAAAAACTCTCAGTAAACTAGAAATAGAGGGGAGCTTCACAACTTGATAAAGATTATCTACGGGTGACTGCAGTTAATGTTATTTTTCATGGTGAAAAACTCAGAAGTTTTTCCAGAAAATCAGGAACAAGGGAAGAATGTGCTCTCTCACCACCACTTTCAACATCACACTAAAAGTACTTCATACTGCAATAACAGAAGAAAATGAAACAAAATTACAGACTGGGAAAAATAAATCAATAAATGGGCCTTTGGTTGTAGATAATATGACTATATGTGTAAAAAATTCAAGTAAATAAATGGAAAAACTCCTGGAAAGAATAATGGAGTACAGCAAGATTGCAGCATACAAGGTTAATAAAAATTAATCATGTGTCAACACATCAGCAATGACCAAGTAGAATCTTAAATAATAATTGAAATACTATTTGCTAGAACCTCAAAAACTAAAATGGCTTCAAATCATCTACATCATAAGAAATAAATATCAAGAAAACATAAAGAAAAAAAACCTTTACACCCTATACAACAGCAAAACAAATAACCTGTGTATAAAACAAGCAAAAGAGGAGGTTGGCTGGTTAGCTCTGTAGAGGATTCTTAAATGTACTTCACAGGGCCTGGTTTTCCAAAGCCTTGCAGTTTCAAATATTGACCTTGCGGAGGACTGGAAATTTTCCTCAGGCTATAAAGTCTCTGGTGTAAGATAAAAGATTTCTAACAGCAAGGCTGCTGGCTCAAAAACAGACAATTTACTGATTGTTACGTAAACATATGGAGAAATTGCTGTAAGAAGGAATGTTTGCTAAGCTCAAGCTTTTGTTAATGGATCACTTAATCTTCTAATGGAATGTCATCTGACTTGTTTCACTAAAAGTTACCAGCCTATATTGTTAAACTATAACCCCCCTTGGTTCTCTTCCTGTAACTTCTTGGTCTGGAAAATAAATGCAGGAAGAGAACCTCAATTTCAGGTTAATTTCCCAAGGAAGGGATGCCTCTCACTTGAGGATTCTGAGGGAGATTAACGACTTCAGGGTCTATCACTGCTTGCAAGAGATGGGATTTGAGTAATACTTTGTGCCTCCATCACCCAGGGGAAGTGGGGTGACAAATCCATGGGGGGCAAAGCAACATAGCTCTGTTGCTTAGAAAGCACAATTGTAACACCAAGTTACAAGTTCAGTTCCAGGAGAGTTCCAGTTAAGGTGGCAGAATAGGCTGTCCACAGCATCACTATCTCCCCACAAATCAACCAATTTACAACTATAAAAATGTAACATCAGCCAAGCTGGGGCCATTACAGCTCAGGGGAAGAGGAGGAGAGACTTAGAGTCCATGAAGGTGGGAGAAACCACAATGAGAAAGAAAAAATTGCTCTGAGCATTTCAGACCATGGCAGCTTTAAGGCTCAAGTTGCTGAGCATATGGAGCAGGAGCCAGCAGAAGCCACAGCTGTGCCTTTCAGATGGAGTTACTTGGAGGCAGCAGGGGAGAAGAGGCCCTTGGTGGACCCCAGGACAGCAAGACCACTAATACAGTTCCTGTGCACCCATACAGGAGTGAGGAGCCAGAACAGCTGAAAAAGGGGA
Source organism: Galeopterus variegatus (assembly GCF_000696425.1). Classification (NCBI taxonomy): domain Eukaryota; kingdom Metazoa; phylum Chordata; class Mammalia; order Dermoptera; family Cynocephalidae; genus Galeopterus; species Galeopterus variegatus. Next base: position 70,627 of record NW_007734903.1, read on the forward strand.
GCCATTGAGAGGCCAGTGAGTCATCCTAAGGGACCAGTGCAGGGCACATCCCATGAGAAGAATTTGAAGCATGGGTGGTGGTGGAGACAGGCCCACCAGAACAACACTGCGACACAGCAAAGACAGCCAATCTGTGCCTCAATCAGCAAAGGATCACTCAGAGGAGACTGATCAGGAATGCAGAATTGCATGGGGTGCATTTGATGAAAAAATTCAGGCCTAGATCAGAGTTTCCACACAACCCAGGTGCACTGAGTCTCTGAAGAGCCAGAAGTATCTATAAGGTCAACCATTAAACTCTCGGCTGCACAAAAAGTCTTCCCTAGGAAAAGAGCAGCAAAGCAGCAATTTAACTCAAACACACAGCTCAAGTACTGGTTCCCACAGAAAGTCCCCCCATTTTAGAAGTAAGCAAAAGACAAACAATTAGTTCAAGATCAAGAACACCACCAGTGCCTTGGAGCACGCCAGGTCACAGGAGGCATGGAGTTGAGGACTGGACCCTGCCCACAACTACTCACACCGCATGCATCTTGGGGCCTGTCTGGTGACCCAAAGCATGGAGAAGGGGACTGGACACCCCTCCCACAACCAGGCATACCATGCCAATGTCTTGGGACCTGTCTGGGGACCTGAGTCATGGAGAAGTGGACCACACTTCCCTCCCACAATCAGGCACACCATGCCAGTGCCTCAGGACCCACCAGGGGACACAAGGCATGGAGTCATAGACCAAACCCCCTTCCCACAACCAGGCACAACATGCCAGTGTTTCAGGGGCTGCCCAGGGACCCAAGGCATGGAGAAGGGGACTGGACATCCCTCCCACAAACAGGCACTGCACCAGCACCTTGGGGCCTGCCTGAGGACCTGAGGCATGGAGAGGTGACTGGACCCAACTTCCATAACCAGGTACACTGCACCAGCACCTCAGAGCCTGCCCAGGGACCCAAGGCATGGAGAAGGGGGCTGGACCCAACTCCCACAACCAGGCACACTGCCAGCACCTGTAAGCCCCACCTGGGGGCCTGCGGCACAGTTCCAGGGACTGTATGACCTGCTCACAACCAAGCACACCACCAGCACCTTAGGGCCCATCCCAGGGACTCTAGGCATGAAGAAGGGGACCAGATCCCTTCCCACAACCAGGCACACCTGAAGACCTGAGGCATGGAGCTGAGGCCCAGACACTCTCCACAACCAGGCACACTGCCAACACAAACGAGCATGCCAAAAACATCTCCATGTGTGTGGCCCACCACAGCCACCACAATAACCATGGCTGCCATGATAGTGGCTAGGTGCTGCAACCACCATGCAGATCATCCCCCAGCCACTGGAGTGCACTGACACAAAGGGAGTCACCATCAGAGATAAAGAAAAGAGAATGTTGCTCCCCACAAATCCCATTTCAGAATGACAGAAGAAGTATCTGCTCTATAATGATATTGGGGGACCTGATCAAACCTCTCCCCATTGGACAGATCATCTAGACAACAAATCAACAGAGTAACCATTACACTTTCAGAAGGAGGACATCTAGGGTAATTAGAAGGGGAGGGGGAGAAAGACGGGGATGGCAAGAGATGGACAAGGGGCATAAACTATAATTATGATTTGTAACAACATATATGTGAGCAATATTAACTTGATCAACATATCTCAACGTTGAGCCCCCAAAATATGTATAATCTATTTTGATTCAATAAAAATTTTAAAAAGAACCTATTCGTTGAACTATCACAAGAGATAGAAATAAAAAAAAAGTTCTGTTTCAAATACCAGGCAGCCAACCTAACCCCATGCCCCCAAATAAAACAGCAAAGAAATTGAATACGCATATCTTCAAAGAAAATAGACCAATGTCAAACAAGCATATGATGAGATGCTTAACATCATTAATCATTAGAAAATACAAAATCACAAGGAAAAATTACTCCACAATCAATAGAACATAACAGGTTTCAGTGAAATTGGAACCTTAGCATGCCGTGGGTGGCAATGTAAAACACTGCAGTGCCTGTACTATTTAAACAAAAAGTACAGTGGCTTCTCAAATAATTAAAGATGGAATTACCATGTGATTCAGAATTACAAATTCTATGTATATAAGTAATTAATAGCAGAATCTCCAAAAGACATATCCACACCTGTGATCATAGCAGCATTAGTCACGTAGTGAAGTGGTGCAATTCAAATGTACATCCGTGAATGAATGGATAAACAAATTGTGGTATGTACGGAGAAGGAAATATTATTCAGCCTTAAAAAGAAATACAATCTTGGCATATGCTATAACAAGGAACCTGAAGGTCATTACACAAAGTGAAATAAGCCACTCACAAAATCACAAGTATTGTATGGTCCCACTGATAGGAGTCAAATTTTTAGAAACCAAAAAAGAATGGCAGACACCAGAGCGTACAAGTCGGGGAAAACTGACATATGTCATTTGATGTATATAGAGTTTCGGTATTCCAAGATAAAAAAAGTTCTGTACATCTCCTGCAGAACACTATGAATATACATAACACTACTTAAAGGTAAAAAAATGGTTCAAATGCTACATTTTATGTTATGTGCATTTTTCTTTACCAAAACTAAAACTAAAGTAAATTATTTTAAAAAGCTATAGATGGAACAAATTAAAATACTTTAAAATATTTGATTAATGGAAAAAATTTTAGGAAAAGCAAAGCATAAAGAGGCAGATTAGACAATAACAAAAAAAGAGTAAAATGGCAGACCTAAATCGAGCCCTATTAATAGTTTTGTTTTGTTTCTTTTTTTTTTGAAAGATGACCGGTAAGGGGATCTTAACCCTTGACTGGGTGTTGTCAGCACCACGCTCAGCCAGTGAGCGAACCGGCCATCCCTAAGTGGGATCCGAATGCGGGGCCTTGGTGTTATCAGCACCGCACTCTCCCGAGTGAGCCACGGGCCGGCCCCTTATTAATAGTTTAAATGGAATTCGATTAAATCTTCTACTGAAGGCAAAAATTATCAGACTTGATAGGAAAGTAAGACCCAACAATATGCTAACCAGACATACACTTTAAATATAGACACACAGACTGAAAGATAAAAAGTAAACTAAAATTTAAAATATTACACAAACACTATGAAAAGCTTAAGTGGAAATATTAATACTAGTGAAAAGAAGTGTCACCACAAAATATGTTACCAAAAATAAATGGAACACTGAAGGATGTGGGCCACACTATTGCCTCCCAAAGCATGGAAAGTGGAAAGGTATCTCACCCTCTCAGGAGTCTGCCAAGGAGACTTCTGTGAACAATGGTAAAAGTGCTACATGGTCTCCTCTCTCTGAAACTGGTAAAAATATAAGAAGGACAAAGTAAAGAAGGCTGGCTGGTCAGCTCATTAAGATGGATAAAACATGGTTTTAGTAAAACCAAGGTCAAGAGTTCGATTACCATATAGGCCATCTGCCAATAAGTAAATAACCAACAATAAAATAAAGAAGGATGTTCAATTTTCAAACAAATTTAAAGAGAATATAAAGGAGCCAGAACTTGCTGAGTTGGAAATAAAACTGCTTTTCAATCCAAGATTTTTCAACAAAATGTTTTCAAAGACAGAAACTACTTTGAGGCAAGAATCAAACTGTTTTGTAAACAAACAAACAAACAGACAAATGTCTTTCCAGCCTTCTAAGTACCATAAGGTGTGATACATAGATAGCACCTGATAAACAATAAAACTTTTTAAGAAATAGGTGCCTAAGAGAGAATGGAAAGCCAGAGAAATAAAGGGCTTAACACAGAGGTAGGATTGGTTCTATGGATTTTAGTACAATGAAAGTACATACTTTTTAAAGATGTACACAGTGGAATTTCTTTGGCCAGAATCCAAAAAAAAAATTTTTAAAGGTCTTTGGATTTGCAATGTATTATACAAAAAAAAAAAAAAAAAAAAGACATTGCTCAACTGTAAACCCAATCATTTAATAAAAATGGATATAGACAGAGAATGGTGAGAGCCCACAGGGTGGAGTACAGAAGCAGGAGGCATCTTGTCCAGAGACCAACATGGGGCCCTAATCAAAGAACTAAACCAGGTGCCCAGTGGGCATAACTGCTCAGACCAGACCCTGCTGGATGCCAGCCCTTCCCACCTACCCTGCTGAAGGGAAGTGCCCACATGCTTATGCCAATCTCCTCACTGTGAGCTGGCCATGTGTTGAGGAGATGAAGAAAACAGGCCACTGGACATAATTTAATTGGGCTTACAGCCAATTGCACAACAGTAGATTTCTAGGGATCTTGAGAGGAGCAAATTATATTTTGCATATGGTAGAAACTTGTGGCCAGAGACCAAACTGTGTTCTGTTAAAGAATGCTGGAAATACTTAACTATTCCTTTTGTTGAGAGGTAGGATACAATTGCCTTCCTCTTGAATCAGGGCCGGTCTTAGTGATGTGCTTGACCAAGAGAATGTGGTGGAGACATGCTTTGGGATCTGAGTGGAGATAACAAGAAGACTTGCAGCCTCTGCCTGGGCCTCTTGGACACTTACCCTGAAGAAGCCAGACAAATCTGACTACATGGAGACTGCCAGACTCTGAGGAAGTCCACCTGGCCACAAAGAGGGCCTGGATGTCTGCCCCAAGTCCCCAGCCACTCGTGTTCTTCCACTTTAGACCAGACACATCATGCAGCAGCCAACCCACACTACCCTGAACACTATACTTACCTACAACATTGTAACATGGAATTCTTATACTTATTCTTATAAATAAAATTCTTATTCTAAACAACTATGTTTTGTGTCACTGTGTCATGCAGCTGATCAC
>NW_007734903.1:75918-79531 GCF_000696425.1 Galeopterus variegatus
GATCATTAGGTCCAAAATAAATAAAGCCAGCATTTCACATCTTGTTACACCTCAAACTCTAGTTGAGAATGTAAACTTTCAGTTAACTGGTATGTCATTTTTCTTTCTTAACCAACTGTTAGCTAGGGTTCTGGTTTATAAGCATACTGATGACTAATGCACACACCCATTTTTCTCATTGATTTCTAAGTGATCAGCTGATATAGGAGAAGAATATACAATCTGTAAGAAAGTTTAAAAACATAATGGGTCTTCTTGAAGTAGAAACAGAGAACTGTACAGTAAGAAAACTACACACTGAATCAGATACAAATTTATATATGCAAAATGTACAAATTATAAAAATCTTTCATTTCTATTTTTCTTCTTTGCATGCCTTTTTACTGGCCCTTCATCAAACATGTCCCACTAACTGCTGAAGGCTCTCTCCCCTCACACTCCTAAGGATGTCACCACAGGTGCTGACTAGAAGCACAGGTCACCAGGGATTGAATCTCATCTCCCAGGAAATATGCCCTTAGGGTTTTACATGAGTATTTACACTGGAACAAAGTTACTGTCTTTATAAGAGCCAACATCTCCTACTCCTATACAAGCAGTGTATACAGAAATTAGAGTAAAATGAAAAGAACAAGCAAGCAAAAGGAACAGGAATAAATAGCAGAAAAGACGAGACCCCAGAAACAGGGAGGAGTCCAGGAAAAATCCCACTTCACTGGCGTGGGTCACTGGCTGGATGGTACTGTTACCACAAGTAAGAGAAATGAAGTAGACGTCATTTTCATTTTGGATTCATTGGCCTTAAGGTGCCTTTTAAATAGCTAGAAAAACCATTCAACAGAGAGTTCAACCTATGATCCAAAGAAAAGGGAAGAAACAGAAAAGAGAAGAAGCTAAAGTGAACCAAGAGTACAAACTACAAAGGACTGAATCAGTCAAGAAGAAGAGCACAGTGAGAACAGTGCCCAGAGTGAAGCACTTTGATGAGCTATGTTAAGAGGAAAAGAGAAGAATTCAGGAGAAACTAGAGAAAACCATCAGTAAGGGCTTGAGAGAAACTAACAAACCAACACAGAAGAATTTCCAGAAATCATGAACAGCAGTTTCAAAGGTGGCAGAAGATTCAACTTAGAAAAAGACTAGAGAATAGGCACTGGATTTCACTAATTTACATGATAATTCAAGTTTTTATCCGTGAATCAAGTCTTCCAAAGCTGTACACAAACCACAAGACATGTGAATGAAGCCATCTTGAAGCAACAGCCTCAGTCAAGGCACCAGGCGACTGAAGCTACATTTACGATCCAGGCATTGCTAGCAAGAAAACTGCCCAGCTGAGTACACCCAACATGTGGATCCATAGAACTTCAAGAAGATAAAATGGCCTGATAGTTTAAGCCATTTGGGTTTTCATTTGTTCTTATACAGTGAATGTTAACTGACACATCTAAGTCCCCAGAACTCAGCAGGCTTTAACAAAATTATGTAGGGGAGAAAGTCTTAAATTACATGAAACTTTACAGACTGCTTATTCAGGAACACGTGCCTTCGCACTCACTAACCATTTCCACTGCACAAAGGTAAAAGTGATCATTTCCAGGTTGGCAGTCAAACACGTTCTAATAGAGACAGTGTTTCAGAATTTAGTGCCAGTAAATCTTCATATCCCATGAGAATTTGGTATTTTACCTTATTAGTTTCCATTCCAGTCATGTAAAACAAGTGTCTGCCTTTTTTGCCACAACATCAGAAAGACCAGAGACAAACTTTTACTGAACTTACATGACTCTCAGGTCTTATACCTTGCTATATCTACATGCAAACGTTATCTTACATATGTGCATTTCCTTCAAGCTGAGTTTTATTCATTTCTACTTTTCCATTTTAATTCACGCTCCCCACAATAACGAAGTAATACAGTTAAAAAAATGAGAAATAAATAAATAGACAACTCACCAGAGAATTATTCATCTTTTGTTGCTCTTGGAAATGCATAGGGCACTCTGGCAGCTTAGATGGGAGAGAAGAGAATGGAGTGGATTAAGGAAAGAACTCTTGTGCATTGGCCCTGGATTCTCCTGCCCAAATCTCTCTACACAATAGCTAGGAAAGAGAAACAAACAAAATCCTACCTATGAGACAACAATCTTTTATGGTCAATAAGGTGCAACAAAGACCCATTAAAGGTGCATCTACAAGTACATTAATTGGTACAAAAGAGACACACAGTTTATTTAGGTATTAACGAAAACATACGTTACCTACTGATTCAGCAAGAATCAATGATATCTAAACATACAACTTCATCATTTAAACCGAAGAAAAACAGGGAGTTCGAGTCAAGATGGTGGAGTAGTTGGTTCCTGGTGTCACTCTCTCCCACAGAGTGACCAATTTGCAGCTACTGATGAGCAGCAATGGAGGACCTGAGATCTGTGCTGGAGTGGACGGGAGCTGTCCAGCATGGGACCCAAGTTCAGGTTGCTCTCCATTCTGTAGAGAGACTTTAGAGCTTCTGAGCCCACACACCCTGAGCCCACCCGGCTGGAGAAGGCAAGTGGGGCAGGACTTCAAGCCCAGGTCAGTCATACCACCAGGAGAGATGTAACAGCCTCAGGGCTCCCACACCCCAAGCCAGCTGTCCTGGAGTAGGCAGGCAGGGCAGGAATTCTAGCCCAGGCTGGTCCTGCTGCCAGGAAAGACCTTACAGCCTTGGGGCTCCCACACCCCAAGCCAGCCAAGCTGGAGAAGGCAGGTGGTGTGGGACTTTTGGTCCAGGCTGCTCCCCACCTCCAAGAGTGACTTAACAGGCTCTAAGCTCCCAGACCCTTGGCCAGCCAAGCTGGACAAGGCAGGTGGGGCAGGAATTCTGGCCCAGGCTGCCCCACCTCTGAGAGTGACTTAAGGGCTCCAAGCCCCCACAACCTAGGCCACTCAAGCCAGAGAAGGGAGGTGGGGTAGGACACCTGGCCCAGGCTGGTCTGTGCCTCTGGGAGTGACTTAAGAGGTGCAGAGCCCCCACACCCTGAGCCAGCCATGTCAGAGAAGGCAGATAGAGCAGAACTTCTGGCCCAGGCTAGTTTCTGCTGACCAGAAGCAGCAGTCCCTTCAGGATCCAAGCCAGACATCAGGGTGAAACAAGTGCACTGTGATACCCCTGGCTGCACTGACAAAACACCAAAGGAAAGATAACAGAAATATGAAAAATCAAGAAAGTATATCAACACCAAAGGACATTAATAACTTTCAAGTGCTAGATCCTATAGAACAGGATATCTTTGAAATGACAGACAAAGAATTAAGAGCAACTATTCTAAGGAAATTAAATGAGATATAAGAAAACTCAGTTAGACAACACAATGAAATGAGAAAAAGTATACCGATCTGAAAGAAGAAATGTACAAAGAAATCAATGCCTTGAAAAAGAATGTAGCTGAGCTTGTGGAGCTGAAGATTCATTCAAATGAAAACACAACAGAGAGTTTAACCAGCAAACTTGAACAGGCAGAAGAGATAATTTCTGACCTTGAACACAGGCTGTTTGAATTATCACAGGCAGACCAGAAAAAAGAAAAAAGAATCAAAAAAATTGAAGAATCTAGGAGAGACAACT
>NW_007734903.1:80513-81313 GCF_000696425.1 Galeopterus variegatus
AAGGAAATGGCATTGAAAAGAGATTCAATGAAATAATAGCAGAAAACTTCCCAGGTATAGGGAAAGTCACAGATCTCCAGATTCAGGAAGCCCAAAGATCACCAAACACATTCAACCCAAAAAGGCTCTCTCCAAGACATATGATAATCAAACTGACAAAACTCAAAAGACAAAGAGAATTTTAAAAGCTGCAAGAGAAGCAGCAAGTCACCTATAAAGGAGCCCGAATCAGAATAGTATATTTCTCAGACAAACAAAAACTATGGGAGTTCACTACCAAACGACCAGCCCTATAAGAAATTCTCAAGGAAGTACTAGATTTGATACCACAAAAACAACCATCACTGCCATGAATATGCAAGAAAAAAGAATACCTACTAGCAAAATAAAAATGCTAACAAAAGAAAAAGTTTACCTATAACCTCAAGAAACCAACAAATACAGAAGAAAGCAGAAAATTAGAAAGAAAGGAAAAGATACTTAGGATATCTAAACAAAAATCAGTAAAAGCTAGGCATACGTCATCACCTTTCAATAACTCTAAATGTAAAGGGATTATATTCCCCATTCAAAAGACACAGACAGACTGACTGGATTAAAAAGATGGATCCACAAATCTGCTGCCTTCAAGAGATTCATCTCACCTGTAAAGACACACATAGACTAAGAATGAAAGGATGGAAAAAGATGTACCATGCACATAGAAATGGAAAATGAGCTACAGTAAGTATTCTTATATCAGATAAAATGACTTTAAAGCAAAAACCATTAAAAGAGATAAAGAAGGCCACTATATAATG
>NW_007734903.1:81807-84372 GCF_000696425.1 Galeopterus variegatus
AGAGAAACACAAGATCTAAACAATACTACAGACTAATTGGATTTGGCAGATATCTACAGAATATTCCATCCAACAACCTCAGAATGTTCATTCTTCCCATCAGCAAATGGAACATTCTCCAGAATAGACCACATGTTACATCACAAAGCAAGTCTTAACAAATTCATATAAACTGGACTCCATGCATTTTTTCTGATCACAACAGATTAAAATTAGAAATCAATAATAAACAAAACTCTGAAAAATATACAAACTCATGGAAATTAAACAACATTCTACATAATAACAAGTGGGTCCAAGAATAAATTAAACAGGAAATCAAAAAATTTCTTGAAAGTAATGAAATTAATGACAAACCATACCAAAACCTGTGGGATAATGCAATAGCAGTATTAAGGGGGAAATTTATCACATTAAATGGTAACTTTGGAAGAATGGAAAGATGGCAAATAAACAACCTAACACTTCACCTTAAAGATCTAGAATAACAAAAACAATCTAATTAGTAGAAAGAAATAATTAACATCAGAGCAGAACTAAATGAAATAGAAACATAAAACAATACAAAAGTCAGTGAAAGAAAATTTGGTTTTTTGAAAAGATAAATAAAATTGAGATAAAAAAAGATAAACAAAACCCAAATGACATAAATAAGAAAAGAAAAAGGTGATATTACAACTGACATCTCAGAAATACAAGGAATCATTAGAGACAACTATAAGCATCTATATGCCAACAAGTTTGAAAATCTGGAGGAAATGGATAAATTTCTGGATTTATACAAATTACCAAATCTGAGCCAAGATGATATAGAATATCTGAACAGACCAATAACACTGAGAGACTGAAGCTATTATCCGAAGTCTCCAAAGAAAAGCCCAGGACAAGATGGGTTCACTGCAGAATTCTACCAAATGTTCAAAGAGGAACTGATACAAATTCTCTACAAACTATTCCAAAAGACTGAAACAGAGGCAATTCTCCCAAACTCATTCTATGAGGCAAACATCACCCAGATACCAAAACCAGACAAAGATGCATCAAAAACAGAAAACTACAGGCCAATATCCTTGGTGAATATAGATGCAAAAATCCTCAATAAAATACTAGCTAACAGAATTCAGCAACACATACACAAAATTATACACCACGATCAAGTGGGATTCATCCAAGAGATACAAGGTTGGTTCAACAAACACAAATCAATAAATGTGATACACCATGTTAATCAAAGCAAAGACAAAAAACACATGATCATCTCTATTGATGCTGAAAAAGCATTTGACAAAATTCAACATCCTTTCACAATAAAGACTCTTTACAAGTTAGGCATGGATGGAAAGTGTCTCAACATGATTAAAGCCATATATGATAAGCCCACTGTCAATATCATCCTGAACAAGAACTAGACAGAATGCCCACTCTCACCAATCCTATTCAACAGAGTGTTGGAAGTCCTAGCCAGAGCAATCAAAGATAAGGAAATAAAGGGCATCCAGATTGGAAAAGATGAAGTCAAACTGCCCCTCTTTGCAGATGACATGATTCTATATATCAAACAGCCTAAAGCCTCTACAAAAAACCTCTTGGAGTTGACAAATGATTTCAGCAATGTTGCAGGATATAAAATCAACACTCAGAAATCAGTAGTATTTCTATACTCCAACAGTGAACATGCAGAAAAAGAAATCAAGAAAGCTAGTCTATTTACAATAGCCACCCAGTATATATATATAAAATGCTTAGGAATAAAGCTGACCAAGGATGTGAAAATTCTCTACAAAGAGAAATACAAATGACTGTTGAGAGAAACTAAAGAGGACACAAGAAGATGGAAAGATATCCCATGCTCTTGGATTGGAAGAATTAACATTGTGAAAATGTCCATATTACCCAAAGTGACCTACAGTTTCAATGCAATCCCCATCAAAATGCCCATGACATTTTTCTCAGAAATGGAAAAAGCTATCCAGACATTTATATGGAAAAACAAAAGACCACACATGGCCAAAGCAATCCTGAGCAAAAGAAAGTAGAGCTGGAGGCATAACACTACCTGAGTCTAAACTATATTACTAAGCTATAATAACCAAAACAGCATGGTACTGGCATAAAAATAGACAAATGGACCAATGGAATAGAATAGAGAACCCAGAAATCAATCCATATGCCTACAGCCATCTGATCTTTGATAAAGGCAGCAAATCTTCACACTGGGGAAGAGACTGCCTTTTCAACAAGTGGTGCTGCAAAAATGATACTCATACATAGAATGAAATGACCCATACCTTTCACCATATACCAAAATCAACTCAAAATGGATTAAAGAATTAAATATACATCCCAGAACAATAAAACTCCTTAAAGAAAACAAAGGAGAAACACTCCAGGAAGTAGGAGTGGGTACAGATTTCATGAGTATGATCCCCAAAGCACAGGCAATCAAAGGAAAAATAAACAAGAGGGATTCTAATCAAACTAAAAAGCTTCTGCACAGCAAAAGAAAACAATCAACAGAGTGAAAAGACAACCAACAGACTGGGAGAAAATATTTGCAAAATATAC
>NW_007734903.1:84889-85626 GCF_000696425.1 Galeopterus variegatus
ATAACTACTCTGCTATACAAAAAAAAAAAAAAATGAAATAAGTACCATTCGCAACACCATGGATGGACTTCGAGAAAATTATATTAAGTGAAACAAGCCAGGCACAGAAAGAGAAATACCATGTTCTCACTGATTTGTGGGAGATAAAAATAAATAAATAAATAAACACACAAACAAGTAAAAGGTCAGGGGGAGAAAACAGAATAACCACAAAAATTCCTTGAACTTTTAAGTCAAGTGAATATTGTGCAGGGAGAGGAGAGGGGGTGGAGAGGAATGGGTAAAGGGGCATGAAAATCAAGTACAATGTATTCTGAGAAGTAAAAAAAAAACCCCAAAAAAACCACATCATGTCTTTACTAAAACTGTTACAGAAATATAGTTAGGCTATATTAACTATTTTCATATTAATATAATGCCTCCATAAACAACTGCAGTGACGGAGTTTGGATGTGCTGTCCGCTCCTAAACTCATGTGAAAATTTGATCAGTGTTGGAAACTGAATGAGTCATGGGGACAGATCCCTCATGAATGGATTCATGCTCTCCCTGGGGGAGGGAGGATTAATGAGTGAGTTCTCATTCTATTAGTTTCCTCCAGAGTAGACTGTTTAAAGGACCCTGGCACCTCCTCTCTCTCTCTTGCTTCCTCTTGCAATGTGATCTGCTTGTACCTGCTGGCTGCCTGCCACTTTCTGCCATGAGTAGCAACAGCCTGAAGCCCATGCCAGATGCAG
>NW_007734904.1:0-412 GCF_000696425.1 Galeopterus variegatus
TTGATTTCTTCTTGGACCCATGTGTCATTAAGTAGAATGTTGTTTAATTTCCATGCGTTTGTATAGTTTCCAGAATTTTGCTTATTTTTGATTTCTAGTTTTAATCCATTTTGGTCTGAGAAAATACATGGGATAATTCCAATTTTTTAAAATTTGTTGAGATTTGATTTGTGTCCTAATATGTGATCTATCCTGGAGAATGATCCATGTGCTGATGAGAAGAATGAATATTCTGAGGTTGTTGGATGGAATGTTCTGTAGATATCTGCCAGGTCCAATTGGTCTAGAGTATTGTTAAGATCTTGTGTTTCTCTGCTGATTCTTTGACTAGATGATCTGTCCAATATTGACCATGGGGTGTTCAGGTCCCCTGCTATTATGGTATTAGTGTCTATTTCCTTCTTTAGGTCTA
>NW_007734904.1:3685-10139 GCF_000696425.1 Galeopterus variegatus
TTGACCCTCTGGCTAACTAAGGTATGGCTGTGTTTGTCAATTTGGTATGCCTACCTCTATGGCTGCTCAGATGGCCCTTAGTGTTCTATTTGTGTGTTTGCCTCGGGTCTTCGGCCTTTCCGGGAAGCTTCCTCTCTGGTCAGCTCTGGGAGTTCTCCCTGTTCCTTGTGTTCTGGCCCTGGCAGCTGGATCCTGTCCTGCCGGCCCGACAGGGTGTGTGAGATCTGTGTCTGCCTCGCTATCCGGGCGTTTCCCCTCTCTGTGTGCACTCGGTGGGGCCACCTGCAGGGTGCGTCTTTTTTTCCGAGACTCCTCCTCCTTTGCCGGACCCCTTCCCTCTCTGTGCGCTCAGTACAGGGCTGGGGCGTGTCTTCTGCAATCCTCGTCTCTCAGCCCCGCCCGACCCAGAAGGGGTCTCAGGCCTCCGCCATGGACACTGTGGGCGTTCCTGTGGCCCTGGTCTGGGCCTCCCACCCTCCCCCCGGTATTGCGGCCCCCTGTGTGGTTGAGTTATCTCCCACACCAGGGCGCGAGCACCCTGGGGGAGGATCCCACAGCACACAGTTCCTCTTTGAATCCCTCCAGCGTGAGCCAGCTTGGTACCCTCAGGCCGTCAGCTCTCCAGCAGGTTCAAGCGGACTCGGGGGCACCCCAGTCACCCCTCTCCCAACCAGAAATCAGTCTTGGGTTCTTCCGAACTGAAGGCCACAGAGATGGTATCTGCCTCCTGGAAGCAGGAAGTTTACCTGGGGCCAAAGCCCCAGGTGTGGTGGAGTGACAGTCTGGCTGGGATCCTCTTCCCTGCCCTCCCGACACTGGCCGGGGTCTCCCCACGCCACCAGCCCCGCCAGAGATCTGCAGGTGGAGTGGGATTGGTGGCCGGTCCACAGGTCCCGGGGGGCCCCGCGCTGAGGCACACAAGTGGCATGGCTCAGTGAGTAGCCGTGCCAAATGAAGATGGCTGGCCTGCCTGATCTGAGCCGGCCGGCTCTGCCCCCACCGGAGAAAATGGAGGCAGCGCTAGTGCCGGTGCCTAGCCTGGTGTGGTAGGCAGGAGCTGGGTGGGCGTTTGCCCCACAAGCAAGGCTGGGCTGGGGGTCACTCAGAGCTCCCAGACCTGGGCCGGTCCAGTGCCTTCCTCTCTGTCTCTGCATCGCCGCTGCCGTCTTTCCTGGCCTTTGTTGCCTCGGGCTGCTCGCTCGGTCTCCCGGCACGGTTGGGCGCTCTCAGGAATCTTCTTTTGTATCGGCCCTAAAACCTTGAGACTGTAGTGCTTTTTTTCATTGTAGATTAGTTGATCAGTGATTTATTCGTTTTTTGTTGCTCTTGGAAATGCAAATAGTACTTTGGCAGCACAGCGCACACTTCTCAGGCTTGCTCTGTCTTCTGGCATGCCTACTCCAGACCCGTCGCCATCTTGAAGGGCCAGATTGGTTTCTTTAACTTAGCAATATGCATTTAAGTTCTATCCATGTCTTTGCATGGCTTGACAGCTCAAGTCTCTTTAGTCTTAAGTAATATTCCATCGTCTGGATATACCATGGTTTATTTATCCGTCCACCTACTAAAGGATATCTTGGTTCTTTCAAATGTTGGCAATTATGAATAGAGCTGCTCTGATGGGTCTTCAAAAAGTTCACGGAAAATGTGTATTATGAAAAAGCTATGCATGGATTTCAAAACATTTTTGCACCAAAATAAACTCATACTAACTTGTTATAACATATCTGAGCAGGATCTAGTTTGAGGCACTGAGAAGGATGAAACATCAGTTTGAAAACAGCCCCTGTCAGAGCAATGTGAATTCTGCTAAAATTGAAGCAAGAACAAAAAAATGGTGAAATCATTGATGCTTTACAAAAAGTTCATGGGGACAATGCCCCAAAGAAATCAGCAGTCTACCAATGGATAGCTCATTTTAAGAAGGGACGAGACAATGTTGAAGATGATGCTCTGAGTGGTAAACCGTCCATATCAATTTGCAGGGAAAAAATTAATCTTCCTGCCCTAATTTAAGAGAACCAATGATTAACAGTAGAAACAACAGCCAGCACTATAGACATCTCAACTGGTTCAGCTGTCACAATTCTGACTGAAAAATTACAGTTGAGCAAACTTTCTGCCCCATGAGAGCCAAAACTGTTGCACCCAGATCAGCTGCAGACAAGAGCAGAGCTTTCAATGGAAATTTTAAACAAGTGGCATCAAGATCCTGAAGCCTTTCTCCAACAAATTGTAACAGGAAATGACACATGGCTTTATCAGTATGATCCTGAAGACAAAGCACAGTCAAAGAAATGGCTACCAAGAGGTGGAAGTGGTTCAGTCAAAGCAGAAGCAGGCCAGTCAGGAGCAAAGGTCATGGCAGCAGTTTTGGGGATGATCAAGGTATTTTGCTTGTCAACTCTCTGGACGGCCAAAGAATGATAATATCTGCTTTTTATGAGAGTGTTTTGAGAAAGTTAGCTAAGATTTAACAGAAAAACACCCAGGAAAGCTTCACCAGAGAGTCCTCCACCACGACAATGTGTATGCTCATTACTGTCATCAAGGGCAATTTTGTGAGAGTTTTGATGGGAAATCATCAGGCATCCACCTTACAGTATTGATTTGGCCCCTTCTGACTTCTTTTTGTTTCATAATCTTAAAAAATCTTTAAAGCACACCCATTTTTCTTCACTTGATAATGTGAAAGAGACTGCATTGACATGGTTAAGGTCCCAGGACCCTCAGTTCTTTAGGGATGGACTAAATGGCTGCATCATTGCTTATGAAAATGTCTTGAATGTTGGAGCTTATGTTGAAAAATAAAGTTTATATTTTTCATTTTTATCTTGTAATTTCATTTCCACTAACTTTTTGAAGTCCCCTCATGTAAACATTCATTTGCAGGTTTTTGTGTGGACATAAATTTTCAATTCATTTGGGTAAATACCAAGGAGGGCAATTTGTGGATTATGGTAAGAGAATGTTTAGTTTTGTAAAAAAAACCATCAAACTGTCTTCTAAAGTGACTGTATCATTTTGCATTCCCACCAGCAATGAATGAGAGTTCATGTTGTTCCAAATCTTCATCGGCATTTGGTATCATCAGTGTTTTGCCTTTTGGCCGTTCTAATAGATGTGTAGTGGTATTTCATTGTTGTTATAATTTGCATTTCCCTTATGAAATGACGTGGGGCGTCTTTTCATATGCTTATTTGCCATCTATATTTCTTTTTTACTGAGATGTCTCTTCAGGTCTTTTGACCATTCTTAAATCAGGTTGTTCATTTTATTATTGTTGAGTTTTAAGAGTCCTTTGTATATTTTGGATGACAGTCCTTTATCAGATATGTCTTTTGCAAATATTTTCTCACAGTCTGTGGCTTATCTTCTCATTCTCTTGAAGTTGTCTTTTGCAGAGCAAAAGTTTTTAATTTTAATGAAGTCTAGCTTATCAAATTATTTCTTTCATGGATTGTGCCTTTGGTGTTGTATCTAATAAGTCATTACCATATACCCAATCTAGATTTTCTTCTATGTTACCTTCTAGGAGTTTTAAAGTTTTGCATTTTACGTTTAAGTCTATGATCCATTTTGAGTTAGTTTTTGGAAGGGTGTAAGGTCTGTGTCTAGATTATTATTAATTTATTTTTGTACATGGATGTCCAGTTTTTCAGGCACCATTTGCTGACAAGACTATCTTCTCTACATTGTATTCCCCTTCTCTCCTTTGTCAAAGATCAGTTGACTGCAGCATGTGAGTCTATTTCTGGGCTCTCTTTTCTGTTCCATTGATCTGTCTATTCTTTCACCAACACCACACTCTCTTGATTAATGTTACTTTATAGTAAGTCTTGAAGTCAGAGTCAGTCCTACAACTTTGTTCTTATTTGATATTGAGTTAGCTATTCTGGATCTTTTGTCTATAAATTTTATAATCAGTTTGTTGATGATGTACAAAATGACTTGCTGGGATTTTGATTGAGTTGCATTGAATCTATGGATCAGGTTAGGAAGAACTGACATCTTGATAATACTGAATCTTCCTATCCATGAACATGGAATATCTCTCCATTTATTTAGTTCTTCTTTGATTTCTGTCATCAGAGTTTTATAGTTTTCCTCACATAGATCTTGTACATATTGTTAGATTTATACCTAACTATTTCATTTTTTTTTTTTTTTTTTTTTTTTATGAAATTTAGCAAAGGTGCTAAAAAGTGGCAAAGGACTACATAAGGAAAACTTGAAAGATGATGTCAATATACTAAAATTTCATTTTCTTAAATCTCACTACACTGCAGAGTAGGCAGAAAACAGCTCTGAAGCAATTTGGGTTCAGCTTCACAACAGACCCTTTCATAAGAGCTTAGAATAGTTTTTTTTGTTTTTTTTTGTTTGTTTGTTTGTCTTTTGTCTTTTTCCGTGTCCGGCAACGGATCGCAACCCTCAGTGTTGCCCCCGTACCGGACCAGGGACCGGCAACGGGATTGCAAACCTCGGCGTTGCTCCCGCGCCTCGCTCAGCCAGTGAGCGGGAGCCGGTCCGTATGTGGGATCCGAACCCTCGGGCGGGAGCGCCACCGCGCTTCCCAAGCGGCGCACCACCCAGTGCGCCACCGGGCCGGCCCCCTAACTATTTCATTTTTGTGGTGCTAATGTAAATAGTAGTATGTTTTCAATTTTAAATTCTGTATGCTCATTGATGGTATATGGGAAAGTGTACAGTGAGAAATTTTAAAAGCCTTTTTTAAGTGAATGGTAGAACTAGCAAGTAGAAATCAGCCATGATATAAAAGAAATAAACAAGATTAACAAAATTGTCCTAATCAACACATATAAATTAACACATATAAAAAACATATATAAAAACACATATTAAATAAGATTAACAACGGGCCGGCCCGGTGGCTCACTTGGTAGAGTGCGGTGCTGATAACACCAAGGCCCCAGGTTTGGATCCCACATAGGGATGGCCAGTTCGCTCACTGACTGAGCGTGGTGCTGACAACACCAAGCCAAGGGTTGAGATCCCCTTACCGGTCATCTTTTAAAAAAATAAATAAATAAATAAATAAGATTAACAAAATTGTCCTAATCAACACATATAAATCAACACATATAAAAAACAGCATGCTACAATAGCAGAATATTCAATATCTTTAAAAATTGGCTATACATTAAGTAATAAAACATGTTTCAACAGATATCAAAGGATTGAAAAAACAGAGTAAATCTTCACTGCTATTGTAATTATGCTACAAATCTGTAACAAAAAGATAACTAGAAAGTCCCCAGATGTTTTGAAATTAAGAAATAATGCTTTTAAATAATTAATAGTCAAAAAAAGAATAGAAATTTTAAAATATTTTGAGCTGAATTATTCACAAGCCAATGAAATAGTGGATTTAGGCAAAGATTGTCAAATGTTGCTAACAACATGGAAAGAGACACCCAGGACACCGCGTGCATGTTCATACATCCTGTGAAAATGTTCCTGCCAGAAAAGCCAACCCGATTCTGAAGAAGCCTTAATGTATCAGCTTACAGAAAACACAGGGACAGAGGAACCTGTTAAACACTACCACAAAGATACAATCAACAAAATCTAGAATGTGAGAAACTCCACAGGCTAAATGGCAGATAAGTGCAAGGAACAATAGAGGGACAGGGGCATGAGGGAGGGGTCTTATACAGTAAGAGACTTAAGAGAAATGTGAATGAAATGGGTCCTGATTCTGAGAAATTCACCTAAAAACGTTTATGATAAAGGGAAATTGAACACTGCATATTTGATGATATTGAGGACTTGTTATTATTTTAGAGTGTAATATAATGATGTTGTGTTTGTAATATCAAATATGTACAGGTGAAAGGATATGCTATCTGGGATTTGCTTCAAAATAATCCAGCATTAGTATAAATGAAATAATTGTTGAAATAACATTAGTATTGAGCTGAAATTGTTGAAGCTAGTGAGTACATGGGGGTTCATTATACTATTCTCTCCACTTTTGAATATATTGAATATATATTTTTTAAAAATATGAAATGCCGCTAAAGATGTATTTAGAGGGGCCGGCCCGGTGGCGCACTGCTACAGTGCACCGCTTGGGAGTGCGGTGGCGCTCCCGNCTGGGAAGTTTTCTGCCACTATTTTGTTGAATATCTCCTTTTTCCTCCCCTTCTGGAATACCCATGACTTGGATATTTGAGCGTTTAAGGTTGTCTAATATCTTTCTCAGATTTTCTTCAATATCTTTGATACTTTCTGCTTTTTTCTTTTCTGCTTGTGTTATTCCAAACAGCCCATCTTCAAGTACAGAGGTTCTCTCTTCAACTTCCATTAGCCTGTTGCTTAAACTCTCCATTGTGTTTTTTATTTCACTGAATAACTTCTTCAGTTCTGTAAGTTCTGCTACATTTTTTTTTAGGACATTGATTTCCTTGTACACTTCCTCTCTCAGGTT
>NW_007734904.1:11139-24789 GCF_000696425.1 Galeopterus variegatus
ACACCGAGGGTTGCGATCCCGTTGCCGGTCGCGGTACGGGTGCGACACCGAGGGTTGCGATCCCGTTGCCGGTCACGGTACGGGTGCGACACCGAGGGGTGCGATCCCGTTACCGGTCACGAAAAAAGACAAAAAGGAAAAAAAAAATACTCAATGCTCTACACTGAGAAAATTATACTGTACTGTAATAATTTGTCAATAAATATTTATAATTTGCAGTAAGTTACAAAGTACAATAAAATCTTAATAATCTAAAATCCTACAAAACAGATTCCCTCAATTAACTGGGTTTGAGAAACTTTTTATGAGAAAAGGGTGCATAGCAAAGAAATTCAATATAAATTTAAGAACGATTATTTCATAAAAATGATAATCATTATTTAAAATTTTTAAATTAGCACAGCTCTGTCCAATTGAACTTTCTGTGATGTTAGAAACATTCTGTTATCTGCACCGTCCAACACAGTAGCTCCTAGCCACATGTGGCTATTAAGCCTTGAAATGTAGCTGGTGGGACTAAAAAACGGAATGTTTAAACTCAGTTAAATAGCCACAAATGGCTAGTGGTGTCCACATTAAACAGAGCAGATCTAGAACTTACAGAAAAATTCAAATAAGAATATACACACACACAGACACAATGTAAAAATAATCATCAATGTTATTAGATCAGTATTTCTCAACCAGGGCACTACTGGCATTTTCGGCAGAATAATTCATTGTTATTGAATTATTGGAACAGTAGGACTGTTCCAAAGAGCATATATTCCTTTCCAATGATAACGGTATTTTCCCCAAATTTAATTTTATGGCCACTTTTGAAATTACAGAGTATTATTTCATTTCAAAGAAATGACTAAAGCTACTGGATAGCAACAACGCATTTTCACCAGCAGAGGGCAGATGTTATAAAACCGCCACTTAACACCATACTCAAATGTTTACATTCAACTGTACTGAATCAAGACACCAGAACTATATATTCATTTACACAAAATGAATTATACTTCTTGAAGGTAAGAAAGAAAATGTGCTAAAAAAAAGAAATGTACATTTTTCAAAAATACACTGACAAGTCTCCCCTGAAACGAGTTTTTGTCCATTTTATCAGTTTATTCAAGAATTAACTATATAATCCCTCAAACAAAAGAAAATAATCCTGACATATAAAATATCAACTAAGCCTTCTTTCGCGAGCCATTTACATACATATTAACAACATTCCTTCAACTGCAAAATAAATTCCAAACAATTTTCTTCACAGAGTATAAAAGTTGTCAGAATTCCACGGGGAAACAAACATTTGTTTCAAACAAAACAAGCAATGAAATTTAGCAAAGGTGCTAAAAAGTGGCAAAGGACTACATAAGGAAAACTTGAAAGATGATGTCAATATACTAAAATTTCATTTTCTTAAATCTCACTACACTGCAGAGTAGGCAGAAAACAGCTCTGAAGCAATTTGGGTTCAGCTTCACAACAGACCCTTTCATAAGAGCTTAGAATAGTTTTTTTTGTTTTTTTTTGTTTGTTTGTTTGTCTTTTGTCTTTTTCCGTGTCCGGCAACGGATCGCAACCCTCAGTGTTGCCCCCGTACCGGACCAGGGACCGGCAACGGGATTGCAAACCTCGGCGTTGCTCCCGCGCCTCGCTCAGCCAGTGAGCGGGAGCCGGTCCGTATGTGGGATCCGAACCCTCGGGCGGGAGCGCCACCGCGCTTCCCAAGCGGCGCACCACCCAGTGCGCCACCGGGCCGGCCCCCTAACTATTTCATTTTTGTGGTGCTAATGTAAATAGTAGTATGTTTTCAATTTTAAATTCTGTATGCTCATTGATGGTATATGGGAAAGTGTACAGTGAGAAATTTTAAAAGCCTTTTTTAAGTGAATGGTAGAACTAGCAAGTAGAAATCAGCCATGATATAAAAGAAATAAACAAGATTAACAAAATTGTCCTAATCAACACATATAAATCAACACATATAAAAAACAGCATGCTACAATAGCAGAATATTCAATATCTTTAAAAATTGGCTATACATTAAGTAATAAAACATGTTTCAACAGATATCAAAGGATTGAAAAAACAGAGTAAATCTTCACTGCTATTGTAATTATGCTACAAATCTGTAACAAAAAGATAACTAGAAAGTCCCCAGATGTTTTGAAATTAAGAAATAATGCTTTTAAATAATTAATAGTCAAAAAAAGAATAGAAATTTTAAAATATTTTGAGCTGAATTATTCACAAGCCAATGAAATAGTGGATTTAGGCAAAGATTGTCAAATGTTGCTAACAACATGGAAAGAGACACCCAGGACACCGCGTGCATGTTCATACATCCTGTGAAAATGTTCCTGCCAGAAAAGCCAACCCGATTCTGAAGAAGCCTTAATGTATCAGCTTACAGAAAACACAGGGACAGAGGAACCTGTTAAACACTACCACAAAGATACAATCAACAAAATCTAGAATGTGAGAAACTCCACAGGCTAAATGGCAGATAAGTGCAAGGAACAATAGAGGGACAGGGGCATGAGGGAGGGGTCTTATACAGTAAGAGACTTAAGAGAAATGTGAATGAAATGGGTCCTGATTCTGAGAAATTCACCTAAAAACGTTTATGATAAAGGGAAATTGAACACTGCATATTTGATGATATTGAGGACTTGTTATTATTTTAGAGTGTAATATAATGATGTTGTGTTTGTAATATCAAATATGTACAGGTGAAAGGATATGCTATCTGGGATTTGCTTCAAAATAATCCAGCATTAGTATAAATGAAATAATTGTTGAAATAACATTAGTATTGAGCTGAAATTGTTGAAGCTAGTGAGTACATGGGGGTTCATTATACTATTCTCTCCACTTTTGAATATATTGAATATATATTTTTTAAAAATATGAAATGCCGCTAAAGATGTATTTAGAGGGGCCGGCCCGGTGGCGCACTGCTACAGTGCACCGCTTGGGAGTGCGGTGGCGCTCCCGCCGAGGGTTCGGGTCCCACATACAGACCGGTTCCCGCTCACTGGCTGAGCGAGGGGCGGGCGCAGCACCGAGGGTTGAGATCCCGTTGCCGGTCCCGGTCCGGTACGGGGGCAACACTGAGGGTTGCAGTCCGTTGCCAGACACGAAAAAAGACAAAAAGGAAAAAAAAAAAAAAAAGATGTATTTAGAAAGAAATTTATGGCCTTAATTAAAATGCAGATAGTTGAAAACAAAGGCTGAAAATGAATGGCCACACTGTGTGCCCATCAGATTAGTAAAAATGAAAAGGTTGAAAATATAAATATTGGTGAGAATGTAAAGCAGCTGATATCTTATTAACTGCTGTTGAGAGTGTGAGTTAGTTAAACTACTTCTGGAAACTTCTTGGCATTATGTTTTACAGTTGAAGTTATGCATGTCCTGTCTCCCAGCAATTCCACTCTGAGTTATAAACCTACCTAGAGAAACACATGTGCCTTAAGTCTCGGGATACATGTACAAGAATGTTTGTAGCAGTATAATTTGTAATGGCCAAAAACAGCCCATATGTCATCAATAATAGAATGATTAAATATTTTTCAGTATGTACGTACAGAGGAATTCTATACACCAACGAAACTGAAAGAACTACAGTTAATGCAATTAATGAATACACTTTTGCTTAGGAATAATGAGCAAAAGAAGCCAAATAAAAAATAATAAATAGGACACCAAAAAACATGAGGTATAAAAGAAAAAAAATGATAAATTGGATTTCATCAAAATAAAAAACCTGGGCCGGCCCGGTGGCGCACTGGAGAGTGTGCCGCTTGGGAGCGCAGCGGCACTCCCGCCGAGGGTTCGGATCCCATGTGGAGACCGGTTCCCGCTCACTGGCTGAGCGTGGTGCGGGCGCAACACCGAGGGTTGCAATCCTGTTGCCAGTTCCCCGGTACGGGCATGACACCGAGGGTTGCGATCCCGTTACCGGTAAGTAAAAAAGACAAAAAGGAAAAAAATAATAATAATAAAAAATAAAAATAAATTTAAAAAAAACCTTTACTCTTTGAAAGACACTATTAAATAATGAAAAGTTTAGCCACAGGTTGGGGGATATGCATATTCACAATACATATATCTGACAAAGGATTTATATCCAGAATATATAAAGAACACTTTCAACTCAATAAGATAACCTATTTTTAAAAAAATGGGCAAGAGAGTTGAGCAGATACTTTACCAGAGAAGACATATAAATGACCAATAGTATTTGAAAAGATGTTCAATATCACTAGTCAACAAGGAAATGAAAATTGAAACCACCATGAAATGGCATTTCACATGACTAGAATGGAAAAGACTGAAGACTGGAGGCTGGAGGCTGGAGGCTGGACGCTTGAGGGTGGAGGCTGGACGCTGGAGGCTGGACGCTGGAGACTGGACGCTGGAGACTGGAGGCTGGAGGGTGGAGGCTGGACGCTGGAGACTGGAGGCTGGACGCTGGAGGCTGGACGCTGGACGCTGGAGGCTGGACACTGGACGCTGGAGACTGGACGCTGGAGGGTGGAGGCTGGAGGCTGGAGACTGGCCCATCAAGTGCTGATAAGGATGCAGAGTGATTTGAACTCTCACTTTTGCTGGTGGGAATATAAAATGATACAACTTTGAAAAACAGTTTGGCAGTTTCTTAAAATGTTAAACATACACTTACCACATACTTTCCGGCAGGTATATTCCTAGGTATTTACCCAGGAGAAACGGAAGGGTGACATCTACCCAGAGACTTATACACTGATGCTTGTAGCAGCTTAATTCACAAATGCCCAACACTGAAAAGAACCAGATGTCCTCTGGCTGTCGAATGGATGAACAAAGGTGGTGCACGTGCACAACAGGACGCTTTGCAGCAAAGGACATGCGTGACAACATAAGTGAATCTCAAAGACAGTGCTGAGCAGAAGAATTCAGACTCAAAGAGTACTTTCTATGTCATTCTATTTATATAAAACTCTAGAAAAGGCAAAGCTAATCCATAGTGACCGAAAGTAGATCAGTGGTTGCGTAGGAATGGGGAGAGATTGACTGCAAAGGGACACAGGGGACTTTTCAGGTGATGGAGGTGTTCTGTATCTAGCCAACACTTATCAAACTGCACACAAAAATGGGTTATAAATTATACCTTATTTGATTTTAAAAAAACATTTGTACACCCACATTCATAGCAGCATTATTCGTAATAGCCAACAGGTGGAAACAACCAAGTGTCCACCAGTGGCTGAATGGATCAGCAACATGTGGCCCACACATAGAGTGGGCTGTTATTCACCCTAAAAAAGAAAGGAAATTCTGACACCGGCTACAACACGGATGAACCTTGGGGTAATTATGCTAAGTGAAAGAAGCCAGTCACAAAAGAACAAATTTCACTTATCTGAGGTACCGGGGCTGGTCAAATTCATAGGGATGGAAAGAGAAAGGTGCTTGCCCAGGGCTGGGGGAGGAAAGGGATTTAGTGTTAATGGGAGTAGAGTGTCAGTTTCAGAAGGTGAAAAAGTTCCAGAGATGGACAGTGGCGATCGTTTACAACAATATGACTGTACTTAATGCCACTGAAATGTACAATTAAAAGTGGTTAAATTTTATGTTATGTATATTTTACCACAACTTTAAACAATAAATTAAAAAGCAAGGGAATGACGTCCTAAGTAAACATACTTGTTCTCTCTGTGGGGAAGGAAGGACAGTGTCAGGTAGGGGCTGCGTCTGTGTGTGTCTGTGCGTCTGTATGTGTTTGTATGTCTTTGCGTGAGTGTGTATCTATATGTGTGTCTGTGCTTGTGTCTGTGCATGTCTGTGAGTGTCTGTACGTGTATCTGTGCATGTGTCTGTGTGTCTGTATGTGTGTGTCCATGTGTGTCTGTGTGCAGATTTATGTGTCTGTGCACACATATGTCTGTGTTCGTTTATGTGTGCATGTGTCTTGCGTGTGTATCTGTGTGTGACTGCACGAGTCTGCACGTGTCTGTGTGTGTATCTGTGCGTATGTTTGTGTGTATGTCTCTGCATGTGTCTGTGTCTGTCTGCCTGTCTCTGTGGTTGGAGGTGTGGATCCTGGGATATTTGTTTTTCCACCTGGGTAGTGGATACATGTATATTTGGCTTCATAATAATCCACTGAACTACATTTATGTTTTATCTAATTTTTGAGTTGTATTATATAACACAATTTTAAGAAAAAGTTAAGGAACCTCAGGTCTTCTGGATCTGACTCCTGGGCTCTTCCCATTAAAGTCCTTGGTCTCTGAATATACTTCTGAAGACAGGTGCAAGTGTCCTTGCAGAGGCATGGTCTCTGTGTGTAGCCAGGGGCAGCAGTGGAGAGGACACCGTCAGGGGAGAGATGCGCGTCAGCCTCGGTCGGTGGGTTTACGTGACCTGCACCTCACGTGAGGGAGGTGACTCCGTCGGGGCAGGAAGGGAGGCGTGGCAGAGAGGGGCCTGGCGCTGCACCTTAGGGGTGGCTGCAGGGACAGGCTGGGCGGATGCACACATAGCAGAGGCGAGAGCAGGGGGCACAGCCAGCCTGGGGACGAGGGCGGCTCTCAAGGCACAGGGTGGCGAAGGCCTTGAATTCATGTTTTCCACTCAAGGCATATTTAGCAGCACCTGTGTCCTGGGCATGGGTCTGAAGGCGGGAAATACGGCCGAGAGCAGCGGACCTGCCGCCCGACCTGCCGTCGGGGAGGGCAGAGAGGCACAGCCCGGCGTGGGGGAGGCGGCTGGGGGCACCCGAAGTCCCGGTGGACAAGAGGCAGGGGTGGCGCGGGGTCCCTCGCCGTGGAGAAGCGCTGCTGGGTCCGCACAGCGCTCTCATTGGTGACCCGGCTGACAGAAGGACGGACAGTGAGGGCTCTGCCACGTGTTGGCTGTGGCGCCATCACGATACCAAGCTGAGGGGGTTGCGCCTGGGTGCGGGGTGGGTCCGAGATAGCGGTGGAGGGGCGGCCGACGGTTGGCAGGCTGCTCGGGGAGCGGTGCCCAGGCTGCGGCGGGGCGAGGGCAGGGCCGGGCCGGGAGCACAGCCTGCAGGAGCCTCGGGCCCGCAGCGTGATCGCCTCCCCCGGGCCAGACAGCCCTTCACGGGGATCTGAGCAAGACGGGCGGGAAGTGGATGCATCTTAACAGATGCTAGATAAAGGGGACGGAGGACTAACCCTGGTGCTCTGGGGATTAATTACAGGGACAGCAGGATAGCAGGGGAGACCTGGGTATCTGCCACAGGGAAAGGGGAGAAAAGTTTACTGTGATGCTGCACCCTCCAAGCGGCTGGCTCTGGCATCAAGACAGACATCCAACTGGTGGAACAAAATAAGGAGCCGGGAGATAAGCCTCATATGTATGGTCACGGATTTTTGACAAGGATGCCGAGGTCATTTAATGGGGAAAGGACAGTCTTTTCAACAAGTAGTGCTGGGAAAACTGGATATCCACACGCAGAAGACTGAAGCTGGACCTCTGATTTACACTGTACACAAGAATAACTCAAAGTGGATCAAAGAAATAAATGTAAGAGCAACAACTACAAAACTCTTAGAAGAGAACATAGACACTATGCTCAGTGACACTAGATTTGGGAATGATTTTTTGGATATGATGCCAAAAGCTCAGGCAACAACAACAAAAATGGACAAATTGAACTTCATCAAGATTAAAAGCCTTTGCATGTCAAAGGACACTACCAAAGAGTAAAACAGCAACCCACAGAATAGCAGGAAGTATTTGAAAACCACATTTCTGCTCAGGAATTAATATCCAGGGTATCCAAAGAATCCTACAACTCAATGACAAACAACCTGATGGGTCTTGGACGTGCCTGGTGCCATTTTGCACACAATAGCACAAAATGGCCACCAGCCTTTTCCTTATGAGAAACCTCATGGTTTCTGAGAAATAGAAACTCCTCTACTTCTGCATGGGTGCAGCCTTCCACCTGATTGCATCCGCCAGCCTCATCTTCCACTCCAGCACCAAAGCCCTCCCTGATTAAGTCAGCCTCCCTACAGCCTATAGAAGCTCTGCCACCCACCAGCACTGCCTGGTTCTGCCCTGCATTTTGAGCACAGCCCGGCAGATTCTTTTATTTTAATAAAGCTTGATTGGTACCCAGCGTTTCGGCTCACTTTCTTTCATTTTGGTGCCGAAACCCAGGAAGGGTCCTGGCCAGGACCTTCAGACAATCCCCTTTCTGGGGTTGACTGGCCCTCCCAGCCACCCTCCCTGGACCTGCTGAACCGGGTGCCTCCGGGACTCTCTCCTTTTGCCATTTCAGACCAATGCATCCACCATTGGCCTCAATTCAGGGTGAGTCATTGGGTCTGTCCCGATCCCATACAGGTTCCCCCGACTACTCTCTATGACTACTGTCTGCTTGCTATGAAGCCCAGGTGCCTGGCCGAGGGAACCCCTCTCATCTCCTCCAGCTATTGGAGGATGCTCCTCTAGCCAGTTGGTGGCTCCTCTCTCGAAAAGAAGGTGCACACCAATGAGGATGCTCCTTGGTGTTACCCTTCTTCTACTGGGACTGATCACCTCCTTTCTCACCCTCTAACTAGGATCCTCACAATCCAGACCTCCACACTCTATGCCCTTGGGCTGTCTCCTGGTCAATTTAAGCCTAAACATCTCATTTTCTACAACCACTTGGCCTCCAGGGAGATATTAAACCTAAATGTCTCATTTTCTACTGTAATCTCTATGCCCTCTGGGCTGTCTCCTGGGCAACCTCTTGGCCTCCAAGGAGATATTAAGCACAAACGCCTCATTTTCTACTGCAATCAGGTTTGGCCTAAACACAGACTAGACAATGGATCCCAGTGACCAGGAAGTGGCACTTTCGATTTGGATACTCTCAGAGACCTAGACAACTTTTGTCACTGAAGAGGCAAAGCCAGGGAGATTCCTTATGTTCAAGCCTTCTTCTGTCTCTGATCATGTCCTTCTCTCTGTCAAAACTGTCCTACATCTCAAATTCTCCTAGCTCATGCCTGACTTCCCCTTCTGGTCTCAGATCAATCTTTTGATCCGTCAGACCACTCTGATCCCTGACCACCTCCTTATGCTCCAGATCCTCCATCAGCCTCTTCACCTTTTCCCTCTGTTCCCCATACCTGGTCTCGAGATGCTTGTTCTCAGCCACCCAACCCCTCTCCTTCTTCCCCTTCATCAGGTGACAATCCCACCTCAGGTCTGGCTCCTTTATACCCCCTCTGTGAAGTGGCTGGGATGGAGGGAATTGGCTAGGTCCATGTCCCCTTTTCTCTTTCTGATCTCTCTCAAATTGAAAAATGACTGGGATCCTTCCAGTCCAACCTGGACACATATCTTAAGGAATTCAGATGTGTCAACCAGTCTTATGATGTCACCTGGCATGATATTTTCATGATTCTCACTACTGCTTTGTTCCCCGAGGACAGGGAGCAGGTCTGGATAACGGCCCAACAACAGGCAGACGAGGTACATGCCCAAAATAATAGGCAGCCTGTGGGAGCCATTGCTGTTCCTTGCATGGACCCAAATTGGGACTACCAGGCTGGTCACGGGGACCAGGATCTCTGGGATAACATGACACACACTTGATTTATGGCTTCCAATAGGTTTCTCACAATTTGGTCAATTATGACAAGCTTAGAGAAACACAGAGATCCACTGAAAATCCCAGTGAGTTCCTAACCTGCCTCTCTGAGGCTTTACATAAATACACACATATAGACCCAAACTCCCCTGCAGGCAGGACCTTACACTCTCATTTCATTACCCATCAGCCCTTGATATTCAAAAAAACTAAAAAAACTTGAGGATGGTCCAAATATGACCCTTTGAGACCTCCTCAATACAGCTTTTAAGGTTTTTAACAATAGGGAGGAGGAGAAGGAGAAGGATCGATACAAAAGAGATCAGGCCAAATACCAGCTCCTGGCTAATGCTATCCATGGTTCACACACTCCAAAGCCAGCTGCCTCCAGGGACAAGCCACTCAGGGAATTGCTTCAAATGCGGTCAACCAGGCCACTGGGCATGGGCCTGTTCTAACCCCAGGCCTGGCCCTGTCCTCACTGCAAACAGCCAGGTCACTGGGGGGTTGACCGTCCCACTCACCAGAGACGGAGTGGCCCAGTCCCCAACCCACAGCCTTTGGCTTCACGGCCATTCTTACCAGAACTTCTTGGATTCACCCAAGAGGAGGACCGATGATTCCCAGGGCCCGAGGCCCCCACGGAGATCACCACATGTGACCCCAAGGTAACTCTCCTCATAGCAGGTAAGCTGGTCTATTTTGTCACCGATACAGAGGCCATTTACTCTACCCTTCCTGAATACGCAGGACAAACAACCCCATCCTCTATCACAATAGTAGGGGTCATGGGATCAGAATACTGCCCATGGATAACTCAACTCCTTTCCTGCACCCTACATCGCACCCAATTCACGCACAAATTCTTAATAATGCCTTAATGCCCAGCCCTCTTAGTGGGATGGGACATCCTTTCCAAATTCAAAGCTAAACACTTTTTTTTTTTTTTTTGTCCTTTTTGAGACCGGCCACACCGCGCTCAGCCAGTGAGCGCTGTGAGTGCACTAGTCATCCCTATATAGGATCTGAACCCGCGGTGGGAGTGCTGCTGCGCTCCCAGCGCCACACTCTCCCGAGTACACCACGGGCTCGGCCCTCAAAGCTAAACACTTTAACTCCAGCTACAATACTCCTGTTACAGGCTGCACCCAGACCTGGCCCCTAAGGCTTCTACCTTCCCCTTCGCCTTGGACAAGGTTAATCCCTCGTATGGGACGCTTCTTCTCCCTCCATTGCTACACACCATTCCTCTATCCTTGTTAAGTTGCGGAACCCCTCTTTGTTCCCTAATGTCCCACAATACCTCATTGCTAATAAACACCTAATAGGCTTAAAACCTGTTATACACAAACTCCTTTCTTCTCATCTCTTACTGTCTACCCACTCGCCTTTTAATACACCCATCCTTCCAGTTATAAAGCCTAATGGCTCATACCATTTAGTTCAAGACCTGAGGGCCATTAATGTGGCCATTTTACCCATAACCCCAATACTTTTCTATCCACAATCCCAACAACAACCCACTTCTTCTCTGTACTTAACCTCAAAAATGCCTTTTTTCTATCCCCTTACACCCTTCCTGTCAAAACCTGTTTGCTTTCACTTGGACTGATCCTAATATGTGTCATTCCCAACAACTCACCTGGACAGTACTAACTCAGGGGTTTCGGGACAGCCCCCATTTCTTTGGCCGGGCCTTAGCTCAAGACTTATCTGAACTTCCTCCAACCTCTAGCACTTTAATACAACATGTGGATGACCTCCTCCTTTGTAGCCCCTCCTATGAGGATTCACAGGCCCACACTGTTGCTCTCCTTAATTTCCTGGCCTCCAGGGGATATCGAGTGTCCCCCAGCAAGGCCCAAATTTCTTCTCCTTCAGTCACCTATTTGGGAGTCCACCTTACCCCCAACACTAAAAAAATAACGGTGGATCACAAAAGTTTAATTTCTAAACTACCAACTCCTACCACAAAGAGTAAAATTCTCTTTTCTGGGGCTTACAGGATATCTCCACATGTGGATTCCTAACTTTGGTGTGTTAACAAAACCACTTTATGAGACAGCCAAAGGGGATCCCACAAAGCCCATTCATTCCCCCTTCCAGTGATTAAAAGCCACTCTCCTCACACCACCAGCTCTATCCCTCCCAAATCTATCTCATCCTTTTATCCTATACATCACAGAAACCCAAGGATTGGCAATTGGGGCTTTGGGACAAGAGGCGGGAGGTATCTTCTCCCCCATTGCATATCTTTCTAAGCAATTGGACACCACAGCTCGAGGATGGACTGTTTACAGGCCTTGGCGGCAGCTGCCCTTTTAGCACAAGAAAGCACTAAATTAACTTAAGGACAACAGTCATTTCTTCCCCCCATCATCTTCAAGACCTTCTCAGCCATAAGGCCAAATCAATTCTCTCCCCTTCCTGCCTACAACTTATCCACCTTACCTTCATTGAGAATTCCCAGTTTTCCTTCAAACCTTGCCCTCCCCTAAATCCAGCCACTCTCACTCCAAAATAATCACAACTCTTACAACATAACTGCACAGAGGCTCTGGACCTTTTTCTCAATCCCTTCCCACACATTTCCCCACACCCTATCACGCGGCCTAACGTACACCACCTCAGTCATCAGGCAAAGTGGAAAAAGCCAGTCATCTCCTAAAAACACATCTCACCGAGCTGTCCATGGAACTTCACCTCCCTTGGACACAACTTCTCCCTCTAGCTCTCACTCGCCTACAGGCTGCCCCCCACAAGCCCACAGGCCTCAGCCCCCTCGAACTTATGTACGGTGGACCCTTCACTCTCACACCTCTCCCTTCCAGCTCATCGCCTTTAGGCCAGTATCTCCCTACTTTTTTCGCTCATTAGGGATCTTAGGGAACAGGCCAACCTTCTACTACCTCATCCTTTCCCCACCACCCTCTCAGACTTAAAACTGAGCCAGGGACAGCAAGTGTATATTAAAACCCGAATCCCAAAGCCCCTCTCGCCATGTTGGGAAGGGGCTTATACAGTACTTCTCGCCACCCCCATGGCAGTAAAAGTACTAAGAAAGGCCCCCTTGGTATCACTTATCCTTGGTAAAACTAGCACCTGAGACTTTACCCAAAAGTCTGTTAACACCAAGCCAGAGGGGTCCCTCTGCTCAACCCCCAACCCAACACCTCCCTACACTTCGTCCATTTTAGGACCCACAATATTGAAAATCTCCAGGACCTTCACTCTTCCCCGAGTCCCAGAAGAAGGATGATCTTCCCCCTGGCGATCGTCCTCTCACTCCTGCAGGCCGCTCCACGTCCTTCACACAGGAGCTGCTCCAAGACTGGTCCCGACCCGCCACCTCCAGCGCTGAAGACATGCATGAGTGGGCAACTGAATTAGCCTGGCAGGGCGCCCTCTGCGATTACACCCCCCATGAGGTTACCCACTACTCCTTTTTCCTACTAGGCACCCTCTCAACCTCTCAGCCCCTGAACACTTGCCTTTTCTCTTCCTCTTGCTTCTTTTCCTAACAGAGACATGTGCCACACCCTGTTCCAAATGTATAACCAAGGTCTTGGTGGGTGGAAGGACATTTTCCAACCTCCCAGGTCTGCTACCCAGAATCCTTGGGGGAGCCCTACAGGACACATTCACATCCCTGACATGCATTCCCACAACATGCTATGACCAGACAACTGCCACATCATGTTCTTACAGGGGTAAAAACGAGACAGCTCTTTCCAAAGGGGATTCTGCAGGAGTCCAGTGCCCTGCCCCAATAAAAATATTTCTGCTTCACCCAAACCACTCACCTAGGCTATAGTGATAGGGGAGGGTTTCAGGACAAAACACGTCAGACCCCTGACCATGATAGGACTTATCCTTCTTGGCCCCTGCTTCTTTCAGTGTTTCTATAGTTTCTTATAAGAATATATTCAGGCCTTCACCAATCAAAAGTTCACTGAATTCTGGGCCGACCCCGTGGCTCACTCGGATCCTATATAGGGATGGCCGATGCACTCACTGGCTGAGCGCGGTGCGGGTGACACCAAGCC
>NW_007734904.1:26842-29536 GCF_000696425.1 Galeopterus variegatus
GTATGTGGGATCCGAACCCTCGGGGGGAGCGCTGCCGCGCTTCCCAAGTGGTGCACTTATCGTGGGAACCGGTCTGTATGTGGGATCCGAACCCTCGGGGGGAGCGCTGCCGCGCTTCCCAAGTGGTGCACTTATCGTGGGAACCGGTCTGTATGTGGGATCCGAACCCTCGGGGGGAGCGCTGCCGCGCTTCCCAAGCGGCGCACTAGCACAATATAATTTATTATATATCAGCACCATGTCATTCTTCCCTTTTAATGAGAATACAAAATAGAGGCTAACCACCTGCCTTTGGCTGATCATTTATGTCAAACAAAAAACTGTGTTTTAAAATATCTTGGTATTATTAATAGAGGGAAATGCTGAAGACAAGTTATCAGCATGTAAAAATTATAGCCATTTCTCTTAAACACATTTCCAGTAGCATCTTAGAATTTAAAAAATAATGTGATTCCTATATACAGTGCGCCACCGGGCCAGCCCCTAGCATTTAAACTTCTTAAAGCAAGTCTTCTTAAAGCAAGACCCACAGTTACAGAAAATTCACTGGAGGAAAAAGCCACATTTGTGCCTGTCAGGGTGTGTTTTTAGATACCAAACAGAAGGGCAGGAGGGGGGAAGGTACATGCCTTCTGGTGCCAAAAAGAGGCTGAGAAACAAAAAGGCTTTTCACAGTTGGATGAGGAGAGGGTTCCAGGGAGAAAGCAGCCTGCTACCAAATGAGCAGGAACATGACATCAGTGATGCTGACAAAGGTTTTAGAGGATGAGTCCATTTTCAAAGCTCACTTAAACTTCTTTAATAAAAATAATCAAAGAAAGAAATATGAACACCGGGATGCTCAGGAGGCCTCACAAAACAGTTGCGGCTTTCATGAATTAATTGTCAATATGTATGAATTATATATCTTAACACAGAGCCTGCTACGTACCAGGCTCTGTAAGAGGCACTGAGACGCAGCAGCGAACAGAACGGAAAAGACCCTTGCTCTCGGGGGCTCGTGTCCTAGCAGGTGATGAATTCAACACGTGACTAAGGCTCAACGTGGGACAGAGAGTGGCACATGCAAAGGAGCAAAACCCAAGCAAGGAGGGCTGAGTGCAGAGCGCGGGCGGGCAGGCTTCAGCTGGCGTGGCTGGGGAGACTGCTGTGGGCTGAGCTGTGGCCCTCACGTGCTGCAGTCCTACCCGCACCGGCTCTGAATGTGACTGTGTGTGCAAAGAGGGCCTTGGATGGGCGATTAGGTTAAAATGAGGTTATTAGGGTGGGCCCTAACCCAATGTGACTGGTATCTTTACAAGACGTGATTAGGACACAGATGTGCAGAGGGATGACCATGTGAGACACAGAGAGAAGGCGCCACCTGCAAGCTAAGGAGAGAGGCCTCAGAAGAAACCGACCCTGCTGACACATTGATCTCACACTTCCAGCCTCCAGGACTGTGAGGAAATCAATTTCTGTAACAACAAGGCACCCAGTCTATGGTATTTGTTATGGCAGCCCTAGCAAACTAATACCAAGACCTCCCTGAGAAAGTAACTTTTGAATCAAGACAGAACAAAATGAGAGAGTGCGCCAAATGTGGGGGTGGGGGTGGGGCAAGACAGCGGTGCAAAGGCCCTGAGGCGGGGGTGTGCCCACGTGGCTGGGACGGAGTGGCAGGCGGGGTCAGAGAGATGTCAGGGCATGGGGGAGGCAGCTTTGGCTTTTTCTCTAAGATGGGAAACTGTTGTTGGTTTTGAACAGAGAAGTGTGACATGGTCTGACCTATACTTTAACAGAATCCTTCTGGCTGCTGAATTGGAGCAGGCGTCAGATAGGCAAGGGGAAGGCAGGGAAGCCAGTGAGTGCGCTGTTTACACTTCAGGTGACCAATGACTGCAGCCTGGATGAGGATGCAGCGCGGGATTGAGCTCTGGACACGGGTGAACGTCAGATAGGCAAGGGGAAGGCAGGGAAGCCAGTGAGTGCGCTGTTTACACTTCAGGTGACAGATGACTGCAGCCTGGATGAGGATGCAGCGCGGGATTGAGCTCTGGACACGGGTGAGGGCAGAGTCAGTGGGACTGGCTGACAAACCACGTGTGGGACATGATGGGGAGAGGGGGGTGGAGAGAACACCAGTACTGTTGTTCTGAGTGGCCCAAGGGGAGGAGGGGCCATCAGCTGGACCGACAGGGCTGAGGCGGGAGCAGGTGTGGGAGCATCAGGCCTGGCTCTGGGCGTGGCGAGTTAGAGAGGTCTGTTAGAGTCGCTGGACATGGTCACGTCCCTAGCTGGACATGGAAGCAGCTTTAGGGCAGGGCACAGCCTGCAGGTGTACCTGTGGGAGCCATCAGCAGGTGCATGAACCTGAGCCCACCCAACAGATGAGAGTACCCGGAGTGTGGGCGTGGGAAGAAAAGCGGTCCAGGGAGGCGCCGGCTACCCAGTCCTCAAAAGCAGGTCAGGGGAGTTCACGGGCACAGAGTCTGGGGAGCCAGGGGGATTCTGCAGTGAATGCTGCTGCCAGCAGGTCACGTCAGACGGGGCCAGGAGTTGACTCTGGAGCAATGGTCACGAGAGAGCAATGGTCATGGCAAGACTAAAAAGTGGGTCACGGGATGCTAGACAACGGCCGTGGTTTTTTTTTTTTTTTTTTTTTTTTCCTTTTTGTCTTTTTTCATGACCGGCAACGGATCGCAACCCTCAGTG
>NW_007734904.1:30053-38904 GCF_000696425.1 Galeopterus variegatus
GGCGGGAGAGCCGTCGCGCTTCCCAAGCTGCGCACTGTAGCAGTGCGCCACCGGGCCGGCCCCCGGCCGTGGTTTTAAGAGAGGGTGGAGGCCCCATGAAACCAGGAGATCCGACCTGGCGGCTGGCGGACAGGTAGGACCTTCAGCTGCTGTCCCCTCCGCAGTGGACACACCCTGATACCTGCTGTGTGTGAGTGCTGTGCCGGGTACAGCACTCTGGGTACACAGATGAGTGCGCTGTGGGGTCAGCCCTGTGCCCTTGTTCCTGCCGTCGCCCACTTGACCCGCTCTGGTGACGGGATCTCCTCCAGTCCCAGGTGCTGCCTCTCAGCAATTTCCGCTCATTTTCTGGTCCCAGCTCAGAACTGCTGAGGTCTTCAATGGTGGTCTCTCCATCCCTCCAACCATATGCAGTGACAAGCCACCAGGGGCCAGTCTGGCTGGTGCCCCCACTCACTTGACTATGGGACTTAACCGTGCTTTGCACCATGGTTTCCCACAGGCAGGCAGAGCACAGGTGCACGTGAGCTGAGCTGGGTGGCCAGTGAGGCCAAGGGAGGAGGGCAGGTCCCAGCCCAAATGTGCTGCGGCGCTAGGGGTGGATGGTGGCATTGTGGAGGAGGAAGGGAACAGAGGAGGACAGGGCTGGGCTGCCCAGCAACAGGGATGAACGAGTGCAGACAGTGGGGAGTGAGGGAGCCTGGGAGCTGAGGCCAGGAGCCAGGCAGGGTCAGGCCACGTGAGCCTGGAGAGTGACCTGAGGGGCTCTTTCCTTCATCTGGAAGGTGACAGGAAGGTAAAGCTTTCAGTAAAGGAGGGAAGTGAGTGTGATGGCTTGAATCGTGTCCCAGAAGATGTTGCAGTCCTAATCCCCAGCACCTGTGAATGTGACCTTGGGACCAGTCATTTAATTATGTGGGAAATATTTAGCTACATTATTTGGAAAAGGGGTCTTTGCTGATAATCAAGTTATCCAATATGACTGGTGTCTTCTATAAAAAGGGGAAATTTGGACACAGGGACAGATGTGCATAGAGGGAGATGATGGGGGAAACATGGAGAAGGCTGTCTCCAAGCCAGG
Source organism: Galeopterus variegatus (assembly GCF_000696425.1). NCBI lineage: Eukaryota > Metazoa > Chordata > Mammalia > Dermoptera > Cynocephalidae > Galeopterus > Galeopterus variegatus. The sequence continues at coordinate 31,135 of NW_007734904.1, forward strand.
GAGCTCCTGAGCCACTGGAAGCCGGACGAGGCCTGGAGCAGAGGCTCCTCACAGGCCTCGGGAGGAGCCCGCCCTGCTGCACCTCGGCCTTGGACTTCAGCCTCCACGACTGTGAGACAATATGTGAGTGTGAGGAAGCTCCGAGTGTGGCAGCGTGGAGCTGCCCTGCAGGGGAGACACAGGAGGCAGGAGCTGGCTGGCTGGTCACGGCCAGAGCCCAGGGACAACTGCCGAGGGCCTGAGCAAGGACGGCAGCCGGAGAGAGAGGAGCAGGCAGGTCTGAGCTAGCTCAGAGGGCGAGTCAAGGGACTCTGGCCTCGACAGGCAGTGCAGCCGCTGGCGTGGGAGCAGGGTTTGACGTGCGGTGACAGCCCGTGCAGGGCCATGCCTGCGGCATCTGTGCAGACACACCACGGGTGGGGAAGGATGCCTGCGGCTGTCTCAGGAGCTGCTGGAAGGGGACTGGCGTGGAGTGAGGACAAGGAGCAGCTCAGCAGATGGAGTAGGATCAGGAAAATACACTGTGAAATAATAAGAAATCTATGTAAGTTGTCTCTGCCCTGCATTTCTCACATAGAGCTCCTAATATCCCTGTAGAAAAAGGTTCTGGAAGAATCTTTTGTTCTGAAATTTGTGTTTGATCCCGTCCTGACCCAGTCCTGACACAGAGCTCCCGAATGCCTTGGAATCTCCTGGGTGATGGGAGCAGCTTTTGTTCTAATGATGCGACTCTTGCCGGCTCCTGGATGGCCTTAGGATGGGGGCTGGTTGCCAGGGGAACCAACCATGTGAGCAGTGGGTTGGAACTCTCAGCCCCACTGCCATCCTCAGGGAGTGGAAAGGGCTGAAGGTTGAGTTGATCCAACGGTGTAATCAATCATACCTACATAATGAAGCCTCCATAAAACCCAGAAGGCCTGGGTCCAGAGAGCTCCCAGACAGCTCTGCACCCCTTCCCACACTCCTTGCCCTGTGCATCTTTTCATCTGTCTCCTTTGTAATATCATTTATAATAAACAGGTAAATGTAAGCAAGGTGTTCCCTGAGTTCTGTTGAGCTGCTCTAGCAAATTAATTGAATCCAAGGAGGGGGGTGTGGGAACCCCAATTTATAGCTGTCAGTCAGAAGTACAGGTCATAACTTGGGGCTTTCAACTGGTATCTGAAGTGGGGGCAGTCCCGCGGGACTGAGCCCTTAACCTGCGGAATCTGACATTAACTCCAAGTAGCTAACGTGAGAATTGAATTGAGTTTCAGGACACCCCGTTGGTGTCCCCTGGAGAATTGGTTGGTGTGTGGGGACCCCCCCATTTTGGTAACCAGAGGTGAAGGGTTGTGTTCACTCTTGTGTTGAGTGGTGTGTGAGAGTAGGAAAAACACTGGTTTTTCCTGTCTCAAACAACCATCCACCCAGTTAAAACACGGGCAAAAGATTTGAATAGACACTTCTTGAAAGAGGAATATTACAATGGCCAATAAACACATGAAAGTGTTCAACTGCTTTAGTCATCAAAAAATGCAACTGGGGGCCGGCCCGTGGCTCACTCGGGAGAGTGCGGTGCTGATAACACCAAGGCCGCGGGTTCGGATCCCATATAGGGATGGCCGGTTCTCTCACTGGCTGAGCGTGGTGCTGACACCACCAAGCCAAGGGTTGAGATCCCCTTACCGGTCATCTTAAAAAAAAAAAAAAATGCAACTGAAAGCCACAGAAGGCTAGCACTGCTCACTCACTGGAAAGGCTGAGCTAAATTATGACAACATCAAGTGCTGGTGAGGATGTGGACAGGAAACCCCTCACAGGGCTGGCTGGATTGTAAATTGGTATAAGCACTTTGCACAAGAGTTTGGCGGTACCTATAAAAATATACGTAAGCCTCACGACGCAGCAATCTAATCCTGGGTATCTACCCAACACAAACGAATGCTCCTGTCTACAAAAGAAATGTCCATGAAAGGCCACAGCAGCCTCAAAGTGAAACGACACAAATGTCCATCAACAAGAGCATGGGTGACTCACCTGTTGCACAGTCACACAGGGGAACACTACAGTCATAGAAGAACACTGCAGACACATGTGACAACGTGGATGACTCTTGCAGACACAGTGAAAGAAGTCCTGTACCAAAGGGTCCCTACTGTATGATCCCATTTATCTGAAGTTTAAACCAGGCAAAAGCAATCTAAGGTGACAGAGGTTGGAACAGAGCTCACCTTGTCGGGGGGGCTCTGATGAGGGAGGTAGGAGAGGGCGTGCTGGGCTTCTGCACATGTTCCCTGCCTCGATCTCGCTGGTGTTACACAGGTGTGTACATATCTACACTGCGTGCATAGGTAGGGACAGAGAGGATGGGCCATCACCGCAGTCCATCCACACCCACTGAGTCAGGATCTGCATTGTAAGATCCCCAGGTGATTTGAAATCTGAGGACTAGTTTTGAAGAAAGACACTGGAATCCAGTGAGCGGCAGGATTGTGGATGTAGAGGAGAGGAGGGGGAAGCTTCTTGGGACTGCCAGGTTTCTGGCTCAGGTAACTGGGTGACTGGTGATGCCATTAACTGGGGACTGAGCTGCCAGGAGGGGCACCAATGAGTGACTTCTGGTGGCGCTGTCCAGGAGGTGCTGGGTCCACCTCTGTTCCTGTCTCAGTCTTAGGGGAGAAGTGAAAGCCGGAGTGATAGATGGGGTCATGAGGGTGCCAGTGGAAGTCCAAACTCGGACCACAGAGGGAGCAGGAATAAACGGAAGGGGCCCTCAGCAGAAGTTTTTGTCAATGAGCCCTGAAAAAAGCATTCACAAGGTAGGAGAAGATCAAGGAGAGGGTGGGGTCCTGGGGTCTCAGAAAGTAGAGGAGCATGCGACTGGGTCCAGCACCCCAGGGAGCTACGTGCACGGGGGCTCTGTGGTATGGTGACAATCCGAACAGCGACAGGGAAGGGGTGGGGAGGGAGGGAGCGTGCCCACGCTCTCTGGTCACTGGGCTGAGGGAGGAGGTGATGCGTGATGTTCGTGGCTGGTCACAGGCTGCGTGGAGGGAGGAATGCAGCGGAGACGGGGTGTGGGGCCAACAGGCCTGTCTTCTGAGCAGGCGACAGGGAATGGGGCCTGGAGGACAAGCCAAGGGAGCAGCACAGACAAGGGTGGCCAGAGGCGCACATGAGCGGCGGGGTGGGGAGCCGAGCACGCTCCGCCTGGAGACTTCCTTCCCTCCCGTGGTGGGGACACAGGAGGTCGGAGCAGCAGCCAGGACACTGGCCGGCTCTGGGGACCCAGCTCAGGTTGAGTGAATAAATGAACTTTATTCTTCTACTTTCCAAGGATCAGACGTCAAACATCTTCCTGTTTTCTCTGGACACTATGGTTTATATGCTCCTTTATCTCTCCAAATTTCACCCTGGAGAACACAATGATTAGAATGATATATTGCCTTCATTTGTAAGCCTCAGACAGGAAACTAGAAGTTTCAAGCACAGTGTTCACCTTTGTTATGAACTCCTCACACAACTCCAGACATGGGGGAGACTGAAAGTGCTCCCCAAAATTCTGAAGGGCGAGCACACAGAAGAAGGGCTTGTGTGATATCTGTGCAGCTGGAGGGCACAGCGAGGCTGGTGTGCGCCGCCCAGCAGACGGTTGAAGGCCTGTGCAGGGGACAGTGGCCCCCCGGGTAGGCTGCCCAGGGTGAGGGGTGATTTGGCCTGGGAATGTGGGGGTGAGCAGGAGGACCCTCCCATTCACTGGGAAATGGAGTGATAATTCGTTCCAGTCCTGACGTTCTGATTTTCCACTGGCCTTTCTGTCCCACCCTCTACATCAGGCCTCCTGGGTGATCATTCCTGGCTCAAACTTGAACCGCACGCCTCCAGGGTGTGGCACTGGGCCAGACGGCGGGACACCAGAGTGGGCAGGTTGCACTCTGTCCTCAGGGCTCAGGGCTCATAGACACTCTCTGGCTCCTTTCCAAAAAGGGATTAAGGATGCAGGGACAGAAAAGGAGAGACCTTCCAGGCCCAGCCTCCATGGAGGATGTCCATGCTAATGTAACAATAAAAGCAGACTCTAAGAATTGATTGTTTTGCTTCATATCATAGGTCTCCTGCCATTGATCTTTAACATGTTATTCATCCTTTTTGTGCCTCAGTTTCCTCATCTGTAGAATGGCAATGATAAGGGCACCTACCTCGTGGAGATGTTATTAAGGTTAAATATGCTTAGAAGAACGCCTGGTGCACCCAATACGTTTTAGCTGTTTATATTATTCAGTTCAGGAAGCAGATTTTATCTTGGGAAGCTTTATTAATTATTAATAATGTTTCCTTTAAAAACACAAATAGGTCTAGTTGCATAAATGCATGCTTACAGATTGGGTTTGGGGGACCAGTTGGAAATCTCAGAGAAGAAAGCGAAAATTTAAAAATAGATCCCCTTTCCATTTACTTCACAGGTAAAAGATCTTTTCTGAAAATACAGAATTGACTTGAGTAATAATTGTCCTGTGGAAAAAGAAAGAAGAGATGCTTCTAGGGGCTGTCTCTGGTGCTGAATTCAAACATATACCTCTATGTTGGAGTGAGTGACTGTCCTTACCCGGGAGTTAACGACAAGGGTCTTGGGTGCACATCTGACTCTGTGGCTCCTAAGAAAAGGTGAGAAAAGTCTAAGAATGAATGCCCTGGTCGGATCACAGCCCAGACACCTCACTGAGAGATGTGACTGTGCTGAGGAGGTGGCCCTCTGGTGACCACAGTGGGGCATCCCTTCGACCTTGGTGCTGTGTGTGGACCACTGTGCGTTTTCCTTCTACAACTTCAGAAGAATCAGATGGACTTTTGGTTGCCTGCCTGGGGATATTATTTTACGTGTCTAACTCAAGTCATTAATATCACTTCCACACTTTAGGAGAATCAGCTGAGGTCAGGCTTTGCCTTACTTAGCAGCGTGGGTCTGAATTCTGACTCCGCTCCATTAGAGTGTGACCTCAGAGAAGTCACTTAAACACACTCAGCATCAGCGTCCTCCTGTGGAAGCCTGCTGGGACAACCATGCTTCTGTTATGAGAAACGAATGCTCGGTAAATCATGAGCAGTGTCTGGGGCATGGTAAATGATCAGGTCAGTAAAGCTGGTGGTGGTGATGACAATCTGTTGCAGTGGAGAGTCTAGAAGGATCCTGCTGCCACTCCTCTGAGCAAAAAGTGGAATTTAATGATAACATAAAGCTTTCCATCAAGGTACCCTTATACGTTCCCGTTTTCTCTTTCTCACCCTAAAATCTTCCTAATACGTAACAGGATCCAGGGGAACAACCATGCAAGTGGACCCTGGACATGGACAGCACTTTCACCTTGTCCCATGGGATTTTTGAAACTCCAGGGCCAGCGGCACCACCCTAAGTCATGATTTGTGGGGAAGTAAGGCAGGACTGTCCACGCACTGCCCACTGTCTGCTAGGCCTTAATGATGATGTTTTCCCTTTGAGCCTCAGAGATTTTTTTTTTTTTTAACCTTTGCAAGGCTTCTATAAGGATTTAGATATATAGGAGAAATCAGGATCCTGGAGCTGAAAGGGGGCCTTAATGATGATGTTTTCCCTTTGAGCCTCAGAGATTTTTTTTTTTTTAACTTTTGCAAGGCTTCTATAAGGATTTAGATATATAGGAGAAATCAGGATCCTGGAGCTGAAAGGGGCCTTAGACACCAACTAGTCCAAGCCCTTCACTCCTGGCATTGAGGAACTGAAGCTCAGTACAGCACTTTATATTTTACAAAGTATTTCACATTCTGTCTGCCCTGGTCCTCCTGACAATCCTTCAAAGGAGGTATTATCAGTATCCTTGTTTATATATAGGGAAACCGAGTGATTTAGAGCAGTGTGTTGGTTAAGAGCATGGAGTCTGCAGCCAGACTGCTAGAGTTCAAGTTTTGGCTCCACTATTTACTAGCTTTGTGACCTTGAGCAAGGTACTTAACTTCTCTGTGCCTCGTTTCCCCCATCTGTAAAAAGGTGATAATGTGTATCAGTCTGTTTCTGTTGTTTATAACAAAATACCTGGAATTGGGTGATTTATAAAGAAAATGAAATTTATTACCTACAGTTTCTGAGGCTGGGAAGTCCAAAGTCCATCTGGTGGTGGTGACAGTGACCCAGGGGTCTCACATTGCAAGATGGTGGAAGCAGAAGGAGAGAGAGAAAGACAGACTCTCCTCCTCTTTTAAAGCCCTCAGAACCACGCCCCTGACCACCATTTTTAACCCATTCACTGCTGCATGGTCCTACAGTCCAATCACCTCTTTCAAGGCCCCACCTTACAATTACCATAATAGGATTTCCCACCCTCTTTACAGTCACAGTGGGGGCTAAGTTTCTAATACATAAAACTTGGGGGACACAATTCAAGCTTCAGTGAGTTTTGGGGGACATAATTCAATCCACTACATAAAGCTTGGTGTCATGGAAGTGCTGCTATTTTTGTTATTATTCCTTAAGTGAGTATAGGGTAGGCTTGTGGATTTCTTCCACACACATTTGTTGAGCCCTTCCCATGTGTCGGGCACTATGCAAGGTGCTGAAGATGCAGTGGTGCGCAACAGCAGGCACCGTCCCCCCGTTATGGGGCTTCAAGTCTAGTGGTACGGGAGACACATGCATCAGTGCAATCATCACAGCAGCGTAATCACGGCAAGTGCTGGGATGGAGGCACATACGGTGTTGTAATGAGAAGGGAGGATCGGTTTGGGGCCCTTGAGGAAGTGAAGACTGCTTTGAGATCTCGAGTGAGTTGGAATTAGCTAGACTGGGAATGGGGGGAGCGGGGACAGAGCAACCCAGGCAAGGCACATCAAGGACACAGGCCCTATGGAGGAATGGTGTTGACACGTTCGAAGGCTGCTGAGGCCGGAGCACAGGTCAGGGCACACCTGGGGCAAGATAGGTGGGAAGGGCCCGGTCATTCAGGTCCTTGGAGGCCATAAAACAGATTTTGATCTTCATCCTAGGAGTAAAAAGTAAGGATGTTAAGCTGAGAAGTGACGATAATCAGATCTGTGCTTTGAGAAGATGATTGAGGGCTGGCGGGTTACTCCGTTGGCTAGAGTGGTGTAGCACCAACACCGACTGGAGCTGGCCAGGGGAGGGGGAGGGGAGGGGAGGGGGAGGAAAGATGACTGAGACTGCATGGGGGATGGATGGGGGCGGCAGGAGCAGATGCAGCCATGGCCGTTAGGAGGTCAAGGGCCGCCGGGCCCGGGTTCTGCCCCTCGGAGGAGGGGTCGGTGCTGCAGATGAAGTGTGTCCCTCTCCAGCAGGTCGATGGGAGCCAGGGCGCGGGTGAGCTGCTGTCCCGTGCGGAGGCCACCAGTCACGTGTGGCTGTTAAGCAATTACAATACGCCCAGCTGAATTTGGATTCAGCGCTGTACGTGTAAAATACCCACTGAACTCTGAAGACGTGGTTGAAGAATGTAAAATACCTCGTTAATAATTTTATATCCATCGAATGTTAAAATGATATTTTCGGTAAATCAAATTAAAGTTTATTATTAAAATTAATGTAGCAGTTTCTTTAAAGTTTTAAAAACGTGGCTACTTGAACATTTAATTGCGCGAGGGTTTGGTGTTTGTGGCTCAGCTCACACGTGAGGCGAGGAGCGGACGGTGCAGGAGCCCGCGCTGGGAGGCGACCGTGTAGGGGGCCAGGCTGCAGCCGACGCTCAGCCCCGCCGGGCGCCCGGGAGGCGGTGGACAGGGGGCCGCGCGGGAGCAGCGCGCAGG
>NW_007734904.1:39403-58330 GCF_000696425.1 Galeopterus variegatus
GGCCGCCCTCGCGCCGCCCTCCGCGGCCCGCGCCCGCTCTGGCTCTGCGGAGCGCCGGGACTCCCGTCTGCGCCCGGGAGGCTGTCGCCACCCGGATCGCAAGTGTTGGGTCCGGGAGGCGGGGACCGCGCGCCGTGACCCGCCATGGCTCAAGCGGCCAAACAGCTGAAGAAAATCAAAGACATCGAGGCGCAGGCCCTCCAGGAGCAGAAGGAAAAGGAGGAATCCAGCAGGAAGCGGAGGAACCGCTCGCGTGACCGAAAGAAGAAGGTAAGGGGCGGCGGCGAGAGCCCAGCGGCGGGGGCGCCCTGGAGGGGCTGCCGGGAAAGGGGCTCGGCAGACCCGGGGACCGGGGGCGCGCGGGGCCCAGGCCGGCGGAGTCGATGCCGCCGCGGTGGGGTTCGGGCGGGCGGGAGCGAGGGGGAGGCCGCCGTGAGGTCGGGAGGAGGACGGGGCAGGAGGCTGGAAGGGCAGAGCGGGCGGCCTGGAGGCTGCGGGCGCGCGGGAGCCGGCCCGCCCACGGACACCTTTCAGCACCGCGGACAGATGCCCCAGGCCGGCGCGCTACGGGCGAACTTTTCCGGCCTCCGGGCGGGCCCCGGGCTGGCGGGCTGCACTGCGCCGGCAGGCCGCCCCTCCTGGCGGCTGCTTTGGGTTAACGCGGCTCGGGGCTCTGGGGGCAGCGCTGCCGGGCGCCTCGGCGGGTGACCCACTCTCCAGCGCGGAGAGCATGTTTCTCAGGTCTCTCGGGACCAGTGAGGTTCCCGCTCTTCCCTGAGCCCAGGAAGCCCCTTTCCTGACACTCTGGGTCCGGCAGCAGGAAGGAAGCCCCCTCCCCCTGCTGGGTATTTGGCAAGATCTTATGTTCAGGTCGCTCCAGGTTACCCAACCATGGCAATGAGGGGACATTCCTTTGGAAGCTCGGCACGGTGCTGTCCAGCCTGGCCCAAAGGCCTGTTCCCAGAACAGCCCTGCCGATCAAGGGGCCTTTCTGTGGAGGGGTGCCAAGACAAGATATGCCCCACAATGACCCAGACCCCTAAAGGCAACTATTACTGTTTTCAGCCTTTCCTTTCTGGGTCTGGGGTCTCCCCACCCCTGATCAAAGCACTTCTAGAAACACCTTTGGTTAGACACACTGTCTAGTTAGAAACGCCTTCATTGTAAAGAGAGGGGAGAGTTAACAGGCAGCGGGCTCCGGCAAAGAGCCCATGCAGGAGGCCAGGAGTACATGGATGTAATCCTGGGAATTGGAGATGGAGCTGAACCCCAGTTCTAGGAGAGCCATTTTGACCTGAAGAAGCCAATGAGGTGCTGGTCCTACAAGCCTCTTGCCAGAGAATGGGGCCTCTCAGGGTTCCAGGACAGAGGTACTGGCATTGGTTGAGAAGGAAACTTTTTTTCCCCCTGAAATTATCTCATTCTGAGAAAGAAGTCTGGCGCCTCTGGCAGACAGCAGAGTGTGGGAAACAGGCTGTCTGTGGGTCACACACCACTTACCGGTGGGTCAGCAGGACCAATATCCAACCTCTTTCTAGAGATGAGACCCAGGGGCAGAGGTGTTCTCTGATTTTAACAGAAGCAATACACACTTCGTAGGCTTTCCTGAACCATTCAAAAGACAACAGCCCCTCCTCCCTGGAGAGACTGCCCTCTCGTGTGTAAGTAGTAGTCTCACAAAGGTACCACCCCTTGAGCAGGACAAAGGAGAGGCCTGCCCCAAACCGATGGTGAGTCAGAGTTTGGGTGGGTCTAAAATACCAGTGCCCATCCTGTGAGTCAGGCAGGGAAGTCTGGTTGCATGCGGTGGTGTTCACCCACTTTCTTGGCAAGAATGTGATCTGGTTAGGAAGGAGTGCTCTATATTTCCATTCCTGCCTCTTGCTTTTGGAGCCAAGGTGATCCTCTCCAAAACTACTTACTCAATGTTTTTATCCCACTTCTTTCCCTTGAGCTTCCTCTTTGATGCTCCCAATATTGTAAATAATTTTTTGAGCAACAGTCAAAACAGAAGTCTCCCTTTCTTCTCTTCTTTGATTCCTTTACACTCTAAGAAATTCCCCTTCATGTTACTCTGAATGCTGACTGCATATGATACACACATAGAAAAGTGGCAATTTCAGTATTCTTTTTACTTCTTTGATCTGAACCTTTACATTCCTGGTAAACTTTCCCCCCATTTTTTAGTGCTAGATGATCCTATATTCTCCTCCCCCTGAATTGTGTTATTTTGTTTTACCAGCTGGTTGCAGCATACTGCATCAGTAAGCATTCAGAAATCTTCCATGCAGATTTTCATTATTTTATGCAGTATCCTGTGTGCTATGATTGATACGACAATAAGGAAATCTTAATTCAAAGTGAGAGCAATGACGTAAACTCTTAGGGCTGATTCTTGGGTGGGTGTGGGAGATTTGGTACTGGTGGTGGGTAGGGATGCTTCATTTGTATTTTGCAATGACTGTTCTCTAAGCCACTGGAATGGTCTGGAGAGCCATCTCAGAGGATAGAGTTAAATTCTATAGGAAAGTAAAACCAGGAGAAGGTGGAAGGCCTAGAGGGAAGGGTGGCGAGGCAGAGCAGGAAGGAGTACGGAAATCTCAGCAGGGACTGGGGAGCAGGAGGTCAGGGGCTGACTGGAAGGTTCGAAGAAGGTAAGTCCCAGTAAGACCCATTTCTCACATGTGAAGCAGTTTTTCAAGGCAAAGCATATTAAAAGCCAGCAGCCGAGGACTGTACAATTGGTCACACAGACTAAGGGAGGCTGTGGAGCCACCGTCCTTTTCTTATACCAGCATGAAGAATTTCACACATGCAAATGAACATTTTTTTGCAGGGAACTGGTGATTCACGTGAATGTATAGCTGAGCCAAGGGCATTCTGAATTTCCTAAAAGGAAAGGTGTTTGTCCCATGGATAAGCTACTTAACGGGGCCTGCCTGAGCAGAACCGCATCCCTTCTGTTTGTAGAAATAATCACGGTTGTAACTTCAGCGGCGGTTGCAGATTTTACAGTTGGTGGTGCTGTGTGGGAGGGCGCTTGCTCAGGGGTGCTGTGCATCGGGGATGGAGGAGGCTGGTGTTGTGACGCACTGGCTGACACAGATTGAAACCACCTTGACACAGGGAACTGAGCTAAATCTCTTACTCTGGAGCTCGGAAAATGCCTGCGTTCTGATGGCTTCATTCAGTTTTCTGTGTCTGTGGCACACATCCTCGTCAGCTGCTTGCTGTTGTAGCTGCAGCTTAAAAACAAAAATCCAGCGTTTATCACTTTTACTGATAATTCCCTCTACTTCTGAAGGTTGGGATGGAAATAAATAAAATGCAAAGCGTTTGTAAAGCAGGCATTTGCATTAAGAATGACAGCTTTCTAGGGCTGAGGAAGCCCTTGGCACAAAAATCCAGCGTTTATCACTTTTACTGATAATTCCCTCTACTTCTGAAGGTTGGGATGGAAATAAATAAAATGCAAAGCATTTGTAAAGCAGGCATTTGCATTAAGAATGACAGCTTTCTAGGGCTGAGGAAGCCCTTGGCATAGGAATGTGTGTGCTTTTCATGTTCACCCAGAGCTTAAGACTGGGAGGAGAGGAGAACAGGGAGGTTGGGGAGAAAGCGAGGCAGAGGATGGATGTGGGGCAGAATTCAAGGAAGGAGGAGAGGAGCGGGTGAAGGGCTGAGGGAGACAGGAGGATAAGGGGCTGATGTCTCAGCTCTACTTTGCAGGATTGCACTTTGATGACCTGTGAGTACCCTGGGGTGGTGTTTACAGAGCTCTCTGCTTGCCCCTTGTTCTGCCCACCTACTTCATTCATCCACTGATGTTGGTGAAGGAAGAGATCGTGTCCTATTCATAGCTGTTACCCAACACCGGCCTCAATACCTGACTTGTAAGGGGCAGGCAGTAGATGCTTGTGGAATGAATGGCTGAATGAGTGAATTAATATAATATTTGTCTCTAGATGTTTGCCTAGAGGTTGTCTTGGTCACAGATGTGTGTTCAGATGAACAATGTATTCTTTGACTGACTGTCTTTTGGGGTTTTCTGAAGACAGCCTGATATTTTTTTCTTTTCAAATCATTTGCAAAATAATAGAGATTTGTAGGCAGGCCGTGGAACCATCTAATCTTTTGGTGTAGTGAATTCTACCACTGAGCATGTAGCTAGTTCCTTGCAGTCCCTGCTGCACTAAATGTCAAGTGGTTTTAGCCATTTGGAGCAACAGCAGTGTTTGCACAGGGCCCCAAGGAGCCAAGCACTTACCAGCAGGGGTGGAGGAAGGGTGAGGAAGATAAAAAAAGAAAGCCCAGGAGTGGAAATGGCCTCCACCTCTTTACTGTGCAGGCTGCTCCGTCAGTCTTTCCAGGCCAAGTGGCACTAGCTCAAGAGCCCTGAGCCCTGTCTCACAGCTGGGGGAGGCCCTGCTCCTGTACTGCAGAGATGTCTTTGGTTGATCCAGTGATTGGGACCACAAGGGAGACTGGAGGTGGGGGATCTGCATGAGACTGGGGTAGTCGAGGCTGGAGCTTGTCACAAGGAGCACTGAGGGGTTGGGGACAGGGAGGAGTAGGAGCAGTGTGGAGGGATGAGAGTTAAGCAGGAGAGGCATGTGGGTCCACAACTCCCATTTACAAAGGGCCTCAGATGTAAACTTCTGCTCTAATCTGTAAGTGACTATATAAATTCAATTGAAGAGATAACTGACAGGATTGAAAGAGAATGATGTTTGTCACACATCTGTAAACCTGGGTCCTGCTACTAATCCATTCCACTAGTGTATGTTGCAGTATGAATTGACATTTGTATATACAATCTGTATTCGGCCTTTGGATAGCATAATTACGTTCCATTGCATGTGAATGATTAAAAGTGTTGGTTTGTTGGTTGCAAGCCTTTAAAACATGCACGGCATTGGTCACCCTGCTTCGGTGTTTCTTCTTATTTTAGTTTATTCGGAGCCTCACAAAATGGAAGTGGCCCTGCCTCTCCCAAGCTCTGGGAGGCGTGGCAGCGGCCGAGCAGGTGGGTCTTCGCAGCCTGCCTTGAGACCCAGCTCCTCCCTCGCTGCTGCAGCGGTGGCTCCTGTCACTTCCCCGCCGGAAGCTACACCAGCTCAGCAGGGTCCCGTGGGCAGAGAGGAGGCCCACTCTCAGGGGTGCCCAGCACTGTGTGGTTTGGACTTCATTTGCCCCTCACAGCTACCCCTCGAAATAGGTGGGGCAGCAGCTGAAATTCAGAGCCTGGGGCACGTGACCTCCCCATGAGGGGACCCCGGCTGGCCCCGAGCCTCACCGCTCCTCTGGTCACCTCTGCAGAGGTTGCCGCCAGCAGCAGTTCTGACACGTGTGCTTCCTCACGCGTCAGCTCACACAGTGCCCTGCCTGGGACGCCTGGTGCAGCCTGGGCCGGCGTCAAGCTCCCAGCCTGTCGTTTTCTCCACGCGGTCGCTTAGCTGGTTTCGCTCTGTGTGCGTGTGCGCAGAAGTTCCTGTTTTGTCTCTTCTGCTAAACTGTAAGGTCCCTGAAGCTAAATCTTGAGTCTGTACATAACCACCAAGTACATACTTATGGCTTGAATTGATTGAGAAGCTACATTTAACTAGTTCAGACTTTTTTCTTCGTCTTTCTATTTAGTTTGGAAGTTGGCCCTAAAGAATCGGTACCTAGTAAGTCTATTTTTTTCCCCTTGAATTATTCTAATTGAAGTAAAACCTACCGTTATCAGTGTTGGGTTTTTGAAGCAGGCACATAAGCTTCCCTTGGCTCCCTGTCTCCATTTCTGCTTCTTGAAAAGTTCGAGCCTACCTCTTACAGAGCACCAGGCCCCGTGTCGGGTGCCCAGACTCCAGTCTCAGCTCTTGCGCTCACCAGCGCCACGTGCAGAATAAGCCTCTGAATTTCTCTGGGCCTCCATTTGCTTATCTATAAAATAAGGGTGAGAATCAAATGAGGTATAAATGAGAGCGTGCTTTGTAAAATTTAAAACTACCATATATTTAAGGGGTTATAGTTAATAACATAATGACTTAATTAACAATCCTGGTGTGCACTCCCTCATGCTGCTCGTTCTTTCTCATAAACCCTACGGTAAAGCTCATGCCTGGCCTTCCGGTGGCAGCGTGAGATCTGTGTGTGCTGGCGAAGGCCAGCACGTTATTATTTCAGTGCTGGCAAATGAGAAAAAGATACTTTAAATCATATCTTTGTTTCATTTTCAGGAAAGAAATGAATTTCCTATTTTGACAAGATTTATTACCACTGACCTACTCAGTAATCTACATGGGTCTAGTCTATAGCTTTGAGGTGCGCTTAGGTATTTTGGAGCTTTATTAAAGTCCTGCATGGCATTTGTAGCTGTATGTCAAAAGGGGAATTAAGAGTGGTTCCTGATTTTTCCGAGCATGCTATCAACTTAGGGCCATGGCCAGTAAATCTGGGGTGTGGAATATCACAGATGGTATTATGGGTACCAGACTCCTTGAGGGAGTTCAGGAGTACAAAGCACAACAGATCCTCTAAGAAAGGAAAACTCGCATTACGGACTCTCAAAGCTAAAGCAAAGCAGATTGAATGGGCGGCCAATTTTTTTTAACTTTCTTTCCTCATTTACTTCCACTGTGACTGGGTGCTTCTCCTCAAAGATTTCTCTGTGCTTTTGCTGAGGTGATAATACATTTCAGTTGCTTTTTCATTCATTTGAGGGTGTCACCGACGGTGATAGCTGCACAACAGCCCTGCTTGTCCCTGTGGAGGTGCCTGCAGCTGCTGAGTGGCCGCAGGGCCCACATGTGCCGCTCTGCATCCTCCTGTGCCTTCCCGTGGGTGGCAGCCCTGGCCAGGCTCGAGCTGGCTTTGCCTGCTTCCACAGCCTGTCCCCGGGCCGCCTCCATGGCCTGGCTCCCCTCTGGCATTCAGAGTGGGCCAGGCCTGAGAGTGGTGTCTAACCAAAATGTCTCCCCTTCCTGGAAGGGGAGGACTTCCAAATCAGTGGGAAAGCTGCCAGAGGCAGAAGTGACCTCGCACGGAGTAGAGGGCTTCCTGCAGAGCCACTGGCCTCCCATCCCCGTGGGGCCCGAAGCCCTCTGGGCATCCCGGAGCAGCTGTTCGCTGGCTGAGGACAGGCAGCAGGTCAGAGCAGAGGAGAACGGCGCTGGCGACCGCCACGTGCTCCTGGCTCTGTCTCCCAGTGTGGTTATTTCTCCCTTCACTTTCTGTTTCCAAGACTTATCTGTCTACGCCACGGTCAACACCTTCTCCGTATAATCGTTTGATAATGTGCTCACACATGTAAGCGGAGTGACAATATTGCTGTGGTTGTCATCTGTTTTCCTAGTGTCTGGGACTTTTGCTTTTCCCATGGGTTGCGTGGGAGTCCCTGGACCTCTAAGGGCCTCGGCCTTTGCCTGAAGCACTTGCCAGGAGCCAGACTGCTCGGCATTTTGGAGACAGGAGGGGACAGACGGCGAGCCAGGTCCAGCTCCTGTGTGGGAGTTGTCAGGTCCATCTTTTGGGACTTCGTAGTTTCCTGGCCTGCCCCTAAGGAGTCAAGTGGTCTGAGTAGTTTTGAGTGCCCACAAGGAGGCAGGCCACCAGGAGGAAAGAAGCACAGGAGATTAGGGGGCACAGGACCTCATTGCACTGGGATCGGGAGAGGTGGGGATGGAGTAGCATTGCAGGAAAAGGGGAGGAGGGCTTGTCACAGTCGCGGCTGTCAAAACTGATTCTGAGGGTGAAGGGACAGCCCCAACCCTCAAGGGGAAACCCACAGGTACAGAGGGGAGGGACTTCTCAACTTGGCTGCTGTCAGAACCACTGGGGGACGAGGCCACTGCTTGCCGAGCTGCACACTGCACACCTGTGCCTGACCCTGGTGGGGCGGGCCGCACCTCGCTTCCAGCAAGCTCCCCTCGCTTGGGTGGAGCCTATTTACACCAAGGGGGAGCTTCAGTGCCAGTGTTCTAGCAGACCCCCAGGAGCAAGTTGAGGGAACACGGCAAAGCCAAGGGAGGCTGAAACCAGGAGGTAGAGGAGAGAAGTGAGAGGGGAGGGGGCTGTATCTACTTGTTGTTTCTTCTGTGCCAGGTCCAGCAGAAGTGGGCCAGTGAAGAGTTGACTTGAATGCAGCCGCCCGTCACTGGGTTGGGTCTCTGTGGACTGTTAGGAGGCCAGGGGTAGGGGTAGAAAGAGGGCTGGAGGAGGGGTCGGGACTGTGGCCTGGCAGAAGGAGCAAAGACGGCAGGCGAGGGAGGGGCTGAGGCTGCCCGCCCACCCCGTGGGATGCGCAGGGAGACCCCAAGGTCCAGGCAGGGCGGGAGGCTTGCTGAGTCTCAGTGCAGAAACCGGGTGTGGAGGGCAGGCGTCTGCAATGCTGAGGGTAATCCTGAGCTGGGCGCGAGGGGGAGCGTGGTGGAGACGGCGGCCTGGTGAGTGGTGGAGCAGGTGCGAGTGAGCAGTCCTGCTGAGTCTCAGTGCAGAAACCGGGTGTGGAGGGCAGGCGTCTGCAATGCTGAGGGTAATCCTGAGCTGGGCGCAAGGGGGAGCGTGGTGGAGACGGCGGCCTGGTGAGTGGTGGAGCAGGTGCGAGTGAGCAGTCCGGGATGAGGCTGTAGGCTCACCGTGACGTGTGTCATATCTGCCTACACATGCACAGTGTCTGTGTGAGCATGTGTGCACATGTGATAATACCAGCAGCAGCTCGCTTCCGACTTGGCTTTTGGGTAGTTGGTGGTACCTTTCGTTGGTCTAGGAAGGAGGAGAGGGGACAGGTTAGGAAGAAAATGATGAGTCCTTTTTTCGAATGTCCTGTTAGGTAGCTTCCTGGGCTCTCAGCTGATAAAGGGAGAGAGCTCACTGCAAATGTTCTTAAATATTGGGGAAAATGTGAGCCTGATGGAGGAAGGAGCTGGCAGTCAGTTCAAGGTGCTGGAATGCAGGTGTTCCAAGAGGTGGTGTCACACATGGCACAGGCATGTGACGAAGCCGGCGGGATGTGAGGAGAACTCAGGAATCACTGGTGGGTGCTCAAGCCTGCAGGGAGAGGAAGCCCATGCAGCCTGAGGGGGCTGGGGGCACTTGGACGCTGTCACGCATGTGGTGACATGCTATGAACTCATTAAAAATGATGCTTGGAAGAGTATATTTTTAAGAATATGCTTTTAAAAAAATAGGAATATGCTTCAGATGTAACACTGACTTTAAATGGATGCAATAAGCTGAACAGACCAGGAAAACTGAGGGTTAGAGTGGCCAAGTAACGTGTAATTAAATAAGGAAATGCCAAAAGGTTAGCAGTGGCTATCTTTTTTTTTTTTTTAAAAGATGACCGGTAAGGGGATCTCAACCCTTGGCTTGGTGTTGTCAGCACCACGCTCAGCCAGTGAGCAAACCGGCCATCCCTATATAGGATCCGAACCCGTAGCCTTGGTGTTATCAGCACCGCACTCTACCCAGTGAGCCACAGGCCGGCCCAGAAGAACAAACACTTAACCAAGGTTTGGTTAACAAGCATTTTGTTATAGTTGATCAGTGGGCCAAACAGTTCAGTCAATCACTTGTGATGCAAAGAATGGGAATTTGGGGTGTCTGTGTCTGGCCTTATCATAGGTCTCAGTGGGGAATCCTGGGGCTGGCTGGTTAGCTCAGTTGCTTAGAGCATGGGGCTAATAACACCAAGGTCCAGAGTTCAATCCCCGCACTCTACCGAGTGAGCCACAGGCCGGCCTAGCAGTGGCTATCTTTGACATATGTGTTTCTGGGTGATTACGTTATCTTTTTAATTCTTTTCTGTATTTTTAAGATAAGACAGAGGATGCCCTGCTTGTCCAAGAGGGCAGCCAGGCATTCTCTGTGTGTCTTCTGGAGAGGGAAGCTGGAGTTTACACATGACATCACACCACTATAAAGAATTCCAAGGTGACATGGCCTAGGGCCAAGTAGGTAACAGAATGTACTGGCTTAGAGTAGAGCTGGAGCATGGTCCCCAAGAGGCTGGGCAGTTGGGACTTGGCATGTGAAGCCATCCATTTGTTATCCAACTTGAAAACGTGTGTGTTCGGTCTAATATTCCACTCTGCAGCCAGAGTGATCCTCCAAAAATGCAAATCAGATCTCGACACTCCCTCCTTTAAGACCTTTGGTGGCTTCCCAATTGCCCTTAGCATGAAGTCCTGGCTGGGTACCAGGCTTCCTGCCTGTGTAGGCACAGCCGCTTTTCCCATCTCTGGCCCTCCCGCTCACTGCATGGGGCAGGGCTCTGAGCTGCTTCTAATGCTCTGGGTGTGTGCACTGTCACTTGCCTTTAGATCTTCATGAATGCCAACTCTTCTACCAGAACTCAGGCATTGCCACTCAAGTCCTGACCAGGCTGGGCTACCCAGAAAATTGAAAGGGCTTTAATGTGTGGCAGGAGGTCGCCTTCGATGGTAATGTCAAAGCGGTGTTGAAGAGATGTGACTTTGGAGTTAGATGGAGTCAGATGTCTACTAGCTGGGTGATTCTGGGCAAGTTGTGTGATTACTCTCACTGAGCCCCAGTCTCACTGTTTGTGAGGTGGGAAGGATAATATCTACCCCACAGCCATGCAGGGTTCGTGGGAGGATTGAATGACTTGATGCGTGTAAATCACCCGGAATACAGTAAGCACTCGATAAATGGTTCCCACTCACACCCACCTCCCACTCTGGAACACCCAATTAAATCCATGACGTGGGCATTAGCAGGCTATGGACATGGAGAGAGGGTGGCAGAGGGGAACACGTGACTGCACCAGAGCTCTGAGTAGATAAATAAATGAGGATTTAAAGATGCGACCGCTGGGGTTTTCCTCTTCCGCCCTAGATAAGACTTAAAAGGTGGAACTCTGGTCCCACTTGACTGAATTCTCATCTTGTATGTAATTTAAATATAGCGCGTTCCTTTCCAGAGATGGCCACTAAGGTGAAATTCCAAGGTTGGTAGTACTCATGTAGGATTGCTGCCAATTTCTTAAATGAATTAGGAAAGACTTTGGAGAAATGTGAACCTGATCTTCAACTCCAATTAAAGTGAAGAAGCAGAGACAGTCCAAGTCAGAAAAGCTTCAAAGTCTGAAATGTCTGTAGAGTTGAATTTTTGGAGACGTCAAGTTCTCCTTTGGCATCGAGACTTGGCAAATTCATTTTAATGCCATTTGAGAGAGCTACCTTGGTTTCTGCCATTGATAACACTTTGGAAATGAGAAAGCTTCCCTGCTGACCTTAGGTGCCATGGTGCTAGTGGGTGGGGAAAGCCCTTCCACAGCCTGCTCGGCCAGTGATGCTCGGGCAGGGATGAGCAGAAGGTCTTCTCTGACACAGGAAAGCTTTACACATGAAGGAAGGACCAGGGCTGCCTGCCACCACAGAGCAGTGTCTGGACACCATGATGTCTGCAGAGCTCCTGAGTGGCTGCACTCAGCTATCTGCTTTGGGCAGAGCAGACCAGAGTCGCACAGCTTGTCTTGTTGTTTGTCATGTGTGTCATAGCCTTTTGACTCCGTTGTAGAACAGATCTGCATTTGGAGGACATTGGACTACAAGCAGTGTGGCTGAATTACAGCACTTTAAACCCAGATGTCAACCCACACAGGACATAAAGGAGGCAGACAGCAAAAACATTCTTTATATTCTATGCGGAGGTAAAAGCTGTGCCCCTGTTAGATTCTTCAGCAAGAGCTTCCAGGGTCTCTGCAATAGTTCACCTTTCTCCGCCACTCCTGCCCACGGCTCCCCTGCAGCAGCCTCCTAGGAGGTCTCCCAGCTGTACCCTTCCAGTCAGTCTTTACCTGGCAGCTAGAGTCACTTTTCTTCACACACACGTTTGATAGTTGTCCCTAGGAGGAAGTCGAAACTCTCTCCCACGGCTCATGATGCTGTTGGAGATCTGCCCACCCCTAGAGTCTACCCTCAGAATCCTCTCCAAGCTCTCCTGCCCCTGTCCCTTACACGAGCTGTTCCCTTTCTAGAACTGTCTGATTCCCACTCATCCTTTAGGGCCCAGCTTCTCCTTGTCCCAGGGGCTTTCCCAGGTCTGGGTCTGGCTGCTATGGAGGACATGCCTACTCCAAGGGCAGTCAAATGAGCTGGTGACCAGGACCCCATTCCCAGTCTGCCACTCTGTGTTGGCCCAGGGAGTTTCCAAGGCCTTTCAATGCTGATGACACCTTTACTTAAGTCTTAGAACAACTCAGGATTATGGAGTCAGTAAGGAAATGAAATAAATACATTACCTGGCATTTCTCAATTAATCAAGCTGAGTACAATCTGGACTGTGGGACCTCTCCTCCTCCTGTACCCCTCCCTCACATCTGTGAGCATGAACTATGTGCCACTGTGGGTGAAAAGGACTGAGCCTGTGGACAGGAGAGCTGGGATTTAGTTCTAGTTCTCTTGATTCTCTTCTGTTGCTTTGGACACTTCTCTGATTCTCAGTTTCCCTACCTCTACGATAAAGGGATTGGCTTAGAGGGCTTTCAAGACCCTGGGGGTGCCCATTATTTTGTGATTATGTGGATTTATAAGACCACTGGGCAAAATGATTCCCCGAAGTCAGCTGGTTTACCCTGGCCTGTGGTGTGCTGTCCTGGCCCAGCTCTGGAGGATGCCAGACTGCCACGCATGTGACTGTCAACACAAGTGTGACAGACCACTTGGCGCAGGGTTCTGGACAGCTGCTTAGTCTTCCATCGCACCTGGTGTCTCCTGTCCACACGCTGGCACTGCTGTGAGCAGATGAAGGAGAGAGTATGCAGCTGGAAGGCTGGCCATGCTCTTGGTTAGCAGGTCTGGTCCTTTGGGTGTGTGCTTTTGAAGGCCTGCCTCTCACTGTGCCTGTGTAATCAGGCACCTTTGTGACTGTGTACCTCCGGCTGAGGACAGTGAGGTGCCTCCTCCTTCTTCTGGGTTTGTAACAAAGGGTAACGTCTGGGAGGACAGAGAGTACCTGCCTCAGGTGAGCAGGGATGCAGGAGACAGAGTGCCTTCTACTTTCAGAGCAAGGTGACTGGGTCTGTCACACACTGGTGAGTTGCTGTCAAGGTCATGAACAAATCAAGCCTTCTCTGCCTTCTGCACCTTCTCCCACAGGGCTGGGGGAGCACAGGAGGCCCGACTCCAACAGCGGCGGTAGCTGGTGCAGCCCTTGCTGCCTGTTATCCTGGTAAGCAGACCCAGGCAAACCCACAGCTCCAAGGACCGACAACCTTCTGTGAGATACATGATGCAGTTTGTCAGACAGGACTGGCTTTTTAGAGGCTCCACTTTTAGAGGTGAATTTGATGTTTTTGGAAAACCCAAGTTCTTACTGAGTTTCCAAGGAGTCAGTGTTTTTAGGTGAGGTCAGCACCCCCAGCCCAGCCCCAAATGCCTCTTTTTCAATTTCAGTCTCTGCCCCAGGGATCATCTCCATTACTGTGGAATGCATGGCCCACTGTTTTTCATGGAAGGCCCAGGTGCTGAAACCTTCCACATGCTCTCTGGTGGCTGCTCAGCTGGGGCGGGGGAAGGAACTATCCCAGGAAGGTGACAGCCAGGTTCCAGCTGGAAGACAGTGAGGCCCAGTAGTGTGTGGCTGATGCTCTCTCCACAAAAGGAGAGAAGGGAGGCAAGGGACACCTCTGATCACACTACCTGTGGAGCCCACTTGCCCCCAACTCTGGCAGGTGCTTGGGAACAGCCCTTTTACAGTGAGGGCCTTAGGAGGCTCAGGGAGGTTAAGTAACTTGCTAGGGCATGCACTTAACAGAGCCACAGCCGGCTCAGCTGCCTGATTGTGAAACCTTTGCCGGTTACTTCTAGGGCTATTGTGAGGATTAAACAAAATGAAATAGAGTGCCTTAGAGGAGAGGGATGAGGGGCAGGATGGGCTGAACATAAAGCACTTAACACAGAGCTCAGAGCTTGAGGCGAACTCTATGTGTGAGTTCCCTGACTGCAACCTGAAATACCGTCCCACCCTATCAGCCTCCAAACCACGTGGGGAGAGAAGGCGTGCTTTCTCAGACAACTAGCACCACAAACATAGATGTAGAGGCAGAGGTGGACACCAATGTAGATACGTACCTAGACCTAGATATAGATGTGGACAGAGACAGGGACACAGATCTATACATATGTACTTACGGGCAGTGTGTGGACAGTACGTTAGCACGAGAACATTAGGACTAAAGATGCTGGTCCTGACTCTGCCCCTCAGACAGTGGCTGGTGACCTTGGGAAAATCACCTCTTTGGGTCTCTTTTCTCACCAGTAGAATGAAGGGCCTGGATTAGACTAGGTGACATAGCATCTTAGAAAGGACCTCAGAGATCTCACACCCCATTCCCTTCATGGGAAACTGTGGTCTGGAGAAAGGAAGTGTCCAGATCACATGGCTATTTTTAGTGGCCAAGCAAGCACTAGAACCAGGTGTCGAGGCCCAACTCTTCTGTGCTCTGGTGAGAAATTCTGGCTCTTGCAAGGAATGATTCTTTGAGCACAATATGGTGGGAGGAACTCTGAGAAGGAAAGAGGGACTTTGTTCTTTTGTTCCATGTGGAAACAGCCCCACCCAGTAGAGGCAGAAGACACAGAGCCTGCAGAAACGGGACGTGCCCTCTGCATTGCTGGTGCAGGTGCTGAATTATTCAGGACCTGCCAGGCGCCTCTGCTGGGGAGAAGGCTGCCAGGGAACGCAAGTCTGGGTGCAGAAGCCTGAGGCCTCTCTGGGGCCTGGTGGGAGGAAATGTGCCCTGGATAGATTCTTCCAAACCGGTCCTCGTCCCAGTGCCCTAATTAGTGCTCTTGGGCTGCCACCTGCGCCAGCCACCACCTGGTGTGGACACTCTGTCCTCTGCATCTGGCCTCAGCATCCGGTACTGTAGGACCTAACGGTAGAGGGGACCCTCAGTTCAAGTGCAGTCTTCCTACTCCACAGGCAGGGAAACTGAGGCCTGGTCAGGGGCAGTACCTTCCCCGAGGCTCACAGGT
The DNA here is from genome assembly GCF_000696425.1 of Galeopterus variegatus. NCBI lineage: Eukaryota > Metazoa > Chordata > Mammalia > Dermoptera > Cynocephalidae > Galeopterus > Galeopterus variegatus. The sequence goes on from NW_007734904.1 coordinate 54,388, forward strand.
GAGCATCAAAATCCAGAGGGAAAAAAAACCCCACTTCTTCTGGGATGCCTTCCCTGACGTCATTAGGCAGAAGTTGTTGCTCTCTCTATTTTTTTTTATTGAAACGTAATTGACTATATGTATTTGTGGGGTACAGATTTGAATATCAATACATGTGTACAATATGTGGTGATCAAATCAGGATAATCAGTACACTCATGTTTCTCTTTCGTGTTCTTCAGCACTGATAATCTCGGCACAAGAGTACTTATTGTTTTGTTTAAATCAGGGGTCAGCAAACTTCTCCTGTGAAGGACCAGATAGTAAATGTTTTAGTCTCTGTGGCAACCGCTCAACCCTGCATCGCAGCATGAAAGCAGCCCTAGACAATGCACAAGCAAACGAGCATGGCTGTGTTCCAATAAAACTTTATAGACACTGACATGTGAATTTCATTTAACTTTCATGCATTACAAAATGTTATTCTTCCCCCCCATCATTAAAAAATGTAAAAATCTTTCTTAGCTAGTGGGCTATACAAAAACTGTCAGCAAGTTAGACCTAGCCTGTGGGTGCAGCTTGCCCACCCCGGGTTAAATACTTGTGTTCCTTGTTAGACTGTGCTCAAAGGCAGCGCCATGGTCATCTCTGCTTGACTAGAACCTGCTGGTTGAATGAATGAGTCTGGGAATTTGGATTAAACACAGATACACAGAAAAATAAGCATTAACTCCTTTGATCCTTAGAGTGAGGGAGGCAGAACAGGCATTGTTGCTGCTGTTTTACAGACAGGAAAACCGAGGCTGTGGATTGGTCCTTGGAAGAGCCTTAGGGTTTCTCATTTTCACTCCCGCAGGGGCGCTGCCGCGTCTTCATTCCTGGGGGCTTCTGGGGCTGCTGAGTCCCCCTCAGTTGCTGGGGTGGCTGTGAGGAGCGAGCATGGCACGGCTCAGCTGCTGGGTGCGGAAGGAGCCGGCCGGGAGTGCGGCTTTCTGCTGTGCAGGTCAGGAGCCGCTGGGGAAAAGGCCTGTGTTGACATGGGCGGGTTTGCTTTCTACGTCTCTGCCGCCCTGCACTCCTTGAGTAGAAGGCAGCACATTGCTGAGAGTAGATGTTTTGTCTGAATTATGTGAATCGTACTTAATTGCTGGGGAATGTCAATGTTCTTCAGAGATGAAGGCACTCTGCTGCTGTTGGTGACTGATGGCAGTCCCTCGCATTGGTGTGGTGCCTCCCTGCCCTCCGCCTTCATGACCACATTTGAGCTCTCAGCAAACTCAGGAGAGTGGCAGCCCAGAGGATGTGATCCCCGCCTTTCTGGACTGGGAAGCTGAGGTCCAGGTGACATGGTTCTATTCCTGAGGTCACAGCTCTGGGGAGGCAGAGTTGGGGACAGCAACGCACATCAGATGTCTCTGTGCCTTCCGTTTCACTGATGCTGTGTTTTAAACACGTCCCTCCTTTTTCTTCTTTTTGAGCTGTAGGCAAGGCTGGCTTCGCAGGCGGGCAGAAATGTCATGCTTGATTTAATGTCCTGCTGCCACCACGTTGGAATCAGTCACCATATTCTAACAAGGGGCCCTGCATTTTTATCATGCGCTGGGCCATGCAAATCATGCAGCCAGTCCTGGCTGTAAGATTGTCTTCATAGCTAGCACTTGTATTTTTCTTTCCAATTAACCTTGAATGTGATTTGATCTTGGCTGAGGCAGCTGGGATATCTAGAGGAGCTTCTTTTTATAAACAACTCCTCCCAAACCTGTCTAAAGGTGAGATTACTGTGTGGCTCTGGTGAGAAGGCCGGAGGTCAGCCTCTGGCTGTGTGATTTGATCTTGGCTGAGGCAGCTGGGATATCTAGAGGAGCTTCTTTTTATAAACAACTCCTCCCAAGCCTGTCTAAAGGTGAGATTACTGTGTGGCTCTGGTGAGAAGGCCGGAGGTCAGCCTCTGGCTCCTCTTCCTTCCACCTTTGCCTCTAGACTTTGTCCCTGTGCAGGCAGGGGACAATTCTCACATCAGAGGTGAGGTTGAAGATGAAGGCCCTGCTCTTCCCTGCCGGTGGCTGCGGCCCCAGGCTGGATGCAGCATCAGTCTTTGGGTGCTGTCTTCCGAGTGGGGGTAAATAGTGAGAGCCACTCAGCTCCTCAGGTCTGCTGCAGAATACATTCTCTATTAATTTTTGTCATCGCAGTAAATGGCATTTGGGATTATTTCAGAAGTCTCATGGTGGGTTTGAGGGGACTGTGTGTCTGGCACTGCTCTTAGACTCTGCCTCCTTCCAGAATGTTAATGTATGTGCTTTTAGGTGACTGTTTTGCCAGGAATAACAGTAGCCACAGGTCACTGCCCATTTGTGGGTGCCAAGCGTGTGCTGAGTGTCACCGACAAGTCCCCTAGTTTCTTCTGTCCCTGTCTTCTCCCTCACACTGCTGCCCCCTCCTGGCCTTTGTTCTGCTCCCCAGATGTACCTACTGTGTCCCCCTCGTGGTCTCTGTGCTTGGAGCTGGCTCTGTCTCCTCTGCTGTGACACACAGCCTGCCGGCTCCTCTTTGTTGTCCCAGCTCCAGCACCACCTCCTCAGAAAAGACTGCAGACCACTTGCTCTAAAGTAGCCCACTTATCCCTCCACCCTGATGTGGGCTGAATGTGTCCCCCAAAGTTTCATGATTAGAAACTTCACCCCCACTGTGACAGTGTTAAGAGGGTGAGAAATCCTATTACAGTAATTGAGAGGTGGGGCCTTGAAGAGGTGGTGGATTCGAGGGCTGATCCACTCGTGGAGTTCCGGGCGTGGTTCCGATGGCTTCCTAAGGAGAGGGAGTGAGGACTCAGCTCTCTCTGCTCCACCATTGTTGCCACGTGACACCCTGCATCTCTGTGCAGAGTCACCACCCAGAAGAAGGCCCTCACAGATGTGTTCCCTGGACTTCGGACTTCCCAGCCTCCAAAACTGTAAGAAATAAATTCTATTTCTTTATAACTTACCCAGTTTCACGTATTCTGTTATAAGCAACAGAAACAGACTAATACAGCGCCCCCCCCACATACACACACCCACTCAACTACATCATTATGTTTAGTTTTCTTCACCATCTGGAATTATCCTATTAATTTCTGGTTTATTATCTATTTCCCCCTCCTCGCATTAAAAAGTAAATTCTGAGGGCAGCAACTTTTTATGTCTCATTTACCACTCTTCCAGAGTCTAGAAGAGTGTGCGGCACACAGTAGATGCTTAGTAAGTATATATTGAATGAAATGGTGACTCCTCACCACAGTCCTACAGATTTAGGCACCATTAGCTTCACGTTATAGAAGGGGAGATTGAGGCCCTAGAGCGATTGATTAACTTGTCCAGCACCTCTCAGCCAGGAAGGAGAGCTGGGGTTTGACTGCACAGCCTGCCTGCCACCGCACTGGCCCTCCTGCCTCTCTGTGACCTGCTCCTGGCTGCAGCCTGGAGCACGGGTGTATGTCAGGCATTCCCTGCTCAGGTCCTGGGGCGTGGGCTTCTACAGCTGGTCTGCCTTTCTTATATGCCCTGTGGGATGGTGATTTCTTATCTGGGCCCTTCTATGACAGAGTGGAAGTTCTGTAAAATATCTTTGTTTTTCTAAATATTTGGTATAGAAATTATTTTGATTTGCAAAATTTTAAATGCGTCTTTTCATTAAATCACATTTAGTTTTACATTGATCAAATGACCTTTATTGAAAGGAACAAATTTCCTAGAACCTGTCCAATCCCATCAAGGATGGTTCTGTAAACGTGAGATAATATAAGCATCATTACTCACAATAGCCAGAAGCAACTCCAGTGTCCATGGATGGATGAATGGATAAAGGAAATGTGGTCTATACAAAAAAATGGAATATTATTCAGCCTTTAAAAAGAAGGAAATTCTGGGGCCGGCCCGGTGGCGCACTGCTATAGTGCGCCGCTTGGGAAGCGCGGTGGCGCTCC
>NW_007734904.1:59306-63202 GCF_000696425.1 Galeopterus variegatus
AAAAAAAAAAAAAAAAAAAAAAAAAAAAAAAAGAAGGAAATTTTGGCACATGCTACAACATGGATGAACCTTGAGGACATTATGCTAATTGAAATAAGTCAGAAAAGGTAAATACTATATGATTCTACTTATATGAGGTTCCTAGAGTAGTCAAATCCACAGACACAAAGTCTCTGGCTGGCAGCAGCTGGGCAGAGGGGAAATGTGGAATTAGTGTTTAATGGGTACAGGGTTTTAGTTTTGCAAGATGAGAAGAGTTCTGAGCACAGGTGGTGGAGTTGGCTGCATGACACTGAGAATGTTCTTAATGCCACTTAAAAATGGCAAAGATGGTAAATTTTATATTACATGTATTTTACCATAATTTTTTTTTAAAAATGAAAATTACCTTTGAGGAAAGGTGAAGGCAGGGTATTCTAGGACAATAGAGAATACAGGTTATCGCTGGGTGGCCCTGTGTATTTGAAAAGGAAATGTAAGAAAAGAGGGGGTGTGCTCCAGACCCCTCCTCTGAAGCGGTGTCTACAGTTTCTCCCAATTCTGACGGAAGCTAGTGTCAGGTAGAGGNCGAAAAAAAAAAAAAAAAAAAAAAAAAAAAAAAAAAGAAGGAAATTTTGGCACATGCTACAACATGGATGAACCTTGAGGACATTATGCTAATTGAAATAAGTCAGAAAAGGTAAATACTATATGATTCTACTTATATGAGGTTCCTAGAGTAGTCAAATCCACAGACACAAAGTCTCTGGCTGGCAGCAGCTGGGCAGAGGGGAAATGTGGAATTAGTGTTTAATGGGTACAGGGTTTTAGTTTTGCAAGATGAGAAGAGTTCTGAGCACAGGTGGTGGAGTTGGCTGCATGACACTGAGAATGTTCTTAATGACACTTAAAAATGGCAAAGATGGTAAATTTTATATTACATGTATTTTACCATAATTTTTTTTAAAAAATGAAAATTACCTTTGAGGAAAGGTGAAGGCAGGGTATTCTAGGACAATAAAGAATACAGGTTATCGCTGGGTGGCCCTGTGTATTTGAAAAGGAAATGTAAGAAAAGAGGGGGTGTGCTCCAGACCCTTCCTCTGAAGCGGTGTCTACAGTTTCTCCCAATTCTGACGGAAGCTAGTGTCAGGTAGAGGAGAGGTAGGGGCTAGGCGTGGAACTTCTTGCAAGCTGGGTATATTGGAGATGCATTGGAGACTGCGTGGGAGTGACACGATGACATTTGTGTCTTAGGAGGACTTTCCAGGATTACTTTAGATGATGACTTTGAAGGTGGTGCAGGGCTGGGAGATACAGTGGTGAGGAGACTGGAGGCGATCAGGAGGGCTAGAGGACTGCAGCTGGTGTGAGAAGCTGGCGCAAGCAGTGGCAGGTGGATGGAAGGAGGGTGACTGAGGAGCGTTGCAGGGCCCACCCTGCACCTGCGTGTGGAGACCAGCAGGGAGGAGTCCGGGCTGTGTGGTCCTGATGCCCTTCACTGTGTGGGGAGGATGGGACATGGGCCGTGGCGGGAGGAAGTTCATGAGTCACCTTCTGGACTTCTCTGGCTTGAGCTGCCCCACGGGGTTGTCTGCTCTGGTGGCCAGTGGGGTGCGTGGATTTAGTAACGAGGATAAGGGCTGTGTACAGATACAGACATGGCAGAGGTCGGAGCTCAGACAGCAGCTGGAGCAGAGCCTGTGGGCAAGTCACTCACTACCATTCAGTAAATGTGCCCTGAGCCCCAGCCAGGAGACGAGTACTGTGCGGGGCGTCGTGGGCACACACACTTCCATTGAGTTATGTGGGCAGGTGAGGTTTGCAGGATGTCTTGTCTGGTCCGGGGACCATGCCAGGACTGACGACAGAGGCAGGCCCAGCTCAGCACAGTGCAGACCCCGAAGAAACAGTTGTTTCGAGGAGACCATCAACTGTAAACAGCCATTTAAGGTCCCTCCTCAGACTTGCTCAGGCAGGGTTACTTGCTTGGCCTGAGTTATGTGTGGCATGAACAGAACACCTGAGAATGGGAGGTTTATAGCAACTTATTCATATATGTGATATTGTTCCTGGAAGAGTAAAATCCTCCAGAGCTCTTGGCCAAATTTGCTTTTTAACACTGCGTGTCTGGAGTGAAATCCACTAATGCTCACAAGCACAGCATTCAGTTGCCTTGTGGGTTTTGTTCCTTTGCCAAAACTAAAACAGAAAGTTTGCCCTGGTTAACTGTGACTCAGGCGTTTGTGCTTATGAATCCAGATTCACTGGAGGAATTATACTATCTGAGCCTGTTGGGCTGAAGCTTCCGACCCTAGGGGAGGCCAGGAGGATTTCAGGAGCGCAGCCCACCCCCAGGTGCACAGCCCCGGCCACAATCGGATCTGCAGGCAAGGGGGATGACAGCCTGGGTCCCCAGGGCAGCAGGGTTCCCTTCTTGTCCTCCTGTTGGCAGCCTGGTCAACACACCAAGCCTGAGGTGGCCCATCCCTGGGGAGGAGCCACGTGGCTGGGGCTGCAAAGCTCTCCTTAGGAAATGCTTTCTGGAGATGCAGGTATTGGGCTTCACGGCAGGCAGCTGTGGTCAGTGCCGCCTGGGTGCAGTGAGCCTCCATGGTGGTGGTGATGGGGTGGTCATGGCTACCCTTCCCCCTTTGCTATGCCCTGTCTGTGCTAATCTCTCAGCAGGGCTGTTTTCCTCAAAATCTTCCATTTATTCTATTTACAAGGCAGTACCTATGGCAGAGTGGCTGAGGTTTGCAGCTGTTTACAAGGAAGCCTGAGCGTGGGTAACAGACGGTCCATTCTTTGCTATGGTGGGAGGCCAAGGAACACCAGCTGAGGGAGGGCGCAGGACCTGGTGCTCCTGCAGTGTGAGAGTCTGAGCCCGGGTGCACATTGCTGGTTTGCTGCCTTTGTAAGAGAAACCCTACACAGTCCGATATGGCCACCAAAGAGTGGTCCCGGCATTTGAATAAAGAAACCTTATTACAGATTTTTTCATATGCAATCCAATGGGAGAATAATGTTCCATTTGGCAAGATGTGGGCTTTTGAAGGAAATGGTATTTTGAAATGCGTTCAAAAGATGCACTTAGGAAGCAGACTCATTCCTACCACCAATGTTCTGTAATAAGAACAAATAGGAATGGACCCTTAGTGTGTGCTCAGTCCTGAGACTCGTAGGAACAGCCTGGGAGAAAGAATAATCACTATTTCAGGGGGTCAGAGGCCTCAGTTCTTGACTACATTCCAGAACCTCTTACAACTTGTACGGCCTTTGTAAGGCACCGTTCTGGGCCTCAGCTGCTTCATCTGCAAAATGGGGTTAATCAGCTGGTCCAGCTAGGGCCCTAACCAGTTAAAAGCTAAGAGTCTATGAATATTATCAAAAGCAAACAATTTCAATGTTTGCTATCTATTAATATGGAGAAAAAGCAAGTTACCAAGCAGTACATATGTATTATTTTGGTCAGGACATAAATATTTGCATGCCAAAAATGCCTAGCAGGACAGTGACCAAATTGTACACATTTCTGAAATTATCTTTAGCTGGCATCTTATGATGATTTGTCTTTTCTTTTTCTCTGCTTAGATGTAATTTCTAGTTTCTCCATAATGAAAATGAATTGCCTTATATATGTATGTGTTAAACCGAGTGACACTCACAATTTGATAGAATGATGTTTCCCCCCAGTGGTTTTTTCCTTCTGCCCCATCATCAGAACTTGTTTAGTTTTTCTTTTCTTTTCTTTTCTTTTTTTTTGTCCCATTCTCTTCTTTCATTCCCTTCCTCAGTTTCCCTTCCCAATTTTAAGGCATTTCCAATTAAAAATAATTATTTTCCCAGGTTTTTGACTTTCAAAAATTGGGTGTGACGTATTTCCATTCTTTTTTTTTTTTTTTTCCTTTTTTGTT
>NW_007734904.1:64191-68891 GCF_000696425.1 Galeopterus variegatus
GCGCTGCCACGCTTCCCAAGCGGCGCACTGTAGCAGTGCGCCACCGGGCCGGCCCATCCATTCTTTTAAATGTTGGATTTGCCTTTTCCTTCCTCTAACAGGAGCCCCTCTCTTCTCCAGTCTGGTCTAGGAAGGTAAACCACCAGTTGCACCTTGAGCACAGGCTGAGGGACAGTGTGACCTCTTTGTTGCATTCTCTGCCAAGGGGCAGGAGGTGGTCACTACTTGAGATGCTGTTTTGGCTGCACCTGCCATTTTCTGCTACATGCACTTCATTCCAGTTGAGCCTTGCCCCAGTCCTGTGACACGGTTTCTTCGATATCCACCTTGTAGACAGGGGAACTGAAACCTAGCAATGTTAAGTAACTCACCCTAGGCCACCCAGCCAGTAAGGACAAGCTGAGACCTACACCCTTGACTATATAGTTTACATATGTGTGTCTTTAGCTCTGTTACTCCCCAAGCAGAAATAAAGTCCCTGGGGATCAGGGCCTGGGAGGCTAGAGGGAGATAAAGAGGGGACGGAAGAGGTCAAAGACATTTTGCGAACTTTCCCACAATTTTGTTCAAGCTCCAAGTCACCCAGACTCAGTGCATCTGAGCAGGGCCTGGTATTACTCATGTAATTGGCACGGCTGCCCAGGCTCTAAGGCTAGAGCACGTACAGGAAGAGGGGCACCGAAGTGGGATCTGTGCAGCACCACTGCTTGTCCTTTGGAAGTGCGTTTTCTAAGAAGGCATGTTTATAAAGTAAAATGTGAGTCTCCTTTAAGATTTAGCAAGGAAAGCAGTGGTCCAGGCAGAGGCTGAGAAACTGCCTTGGCCTCCGTTTTCCAAGATGCCAGTCCTGGGCATCTCTTCCATGTGGCCGTCCATATGGCACGCTTTGTTTTGGCCCCACTACAGTGCCTGGCCTAGGCCTGGCTGTCTCTGGGGGCCTTGCTGAGGTCTGGTGGGCCATGAAGCACGGGGCCGTGGAGCATGGAGCCACGGATATGAGACACGAAGGTGGCGAGCAAGAGCTGACGCTGAGTTAGCAGCAGAGTGGGGACCCCCAAGCCAAGGCTGCTGCTTCCGTGGCAGGGCTCTGTCGCGGAGCCACCAAAGCATGTTGCATGGTGTTGCAGCAGGAAACAAACCACAGTTCCATGCTCAGAGGAGCTTGGTGATGCTTCTCTGCAGTGCCTCTCGGTGCCTTTCACTCTGTGCACTGTGTACAGGGGTGTACGCTGCAGTGTTGCCAACACCTCTGACGATGGAACCCTTGATGACGGGGCACGTGGTGGGAATTGTCTGTACAGACACACTTTGGGAAGTGCTGCTCTAGAGTTATGCCACAGACTCTATACAACACTGTCTTCTGTGAAACACGCTCGTCACCACCACTCATGTGAAGGAGGCCTTTATTCAGTGCTGCTGTCCTCCCTGTGAAGAGTCAGTTCCACCGAGGACTGCTGTCTGTCAGCCCATCTCCTCCAAGAACATGTGCCCAGACAGCCCTCCTCAGCCACACACGGAGCCCTGATGATTTTCCTGCTGAGCCATAGGTTCAGGGGAACTTGCTAGTATTTTGATCACTCATGCCAGTGTCTCTGGGATCAGGGCATTTCTGTGGTTGTTGGAACGGCAGAGGGGTTTTTTGGAAGCAGCAGTTGTGCTGTCCACAGACGGCTGGAGAGCATCTGGTTGCCTTGCACGGTCTCATTGCTAGCCCAGCAGCCTGGCTTTGGAAATCTGTTTATTTGCTCTGAGAGGTGCTCTGGGGACACAGGAGAGGTGCTGGGCCCTGCTCAGCCCTTACACCTTCTCACGGGTGCCGTAGCAACGCGAGGAGGGCCGCCTGCTGGGAATGCTGCTGTCTACCTGTGCAGCCCTTCACTACCGCCTTCCCTGCGCGTGGGAGGGATGCCACCTCTCAAAGAACGCTTTCTGCTGAATGCATATTCAGTTCTGGCACTGCCCTGTATTACTGTTTGCTGCAATCTATGAGATAGTTCTTGTGTCACCCCATTTTTCGGATGAGGAACCTGAGGTTCAGAGGGATTAGGTAGCTTGTTTGGGTCACAGAGCCAGAGCTCACCTTTCCACCACAACACACCACCTAATGCCAGGCCCTTAGCTCTGGGCATCGCGTCAGTGCATTCTTAGGGTTCACTGTGTTGTCCTGCCTGTTTTTGTGAAGGATGTTAGATTTGGCTTGGACTTGCCTTGACTGCCCCACTTCTTGGACGGGGCTGATCTGCCCCCACTTTGTAGGTTGGGGTGCTCTTGCCTGTGACCCCCAGCAGTGGAGCTGGTCTAAGCCAATGCACGGTTGCACTGCGTGCTCAGAGGCAGCGTCCAGGCAGAGCAGGACTGTCTAAGTGGGGCATAAATCTTGAGCTATTCTTGGTCTGCAAAGACAAGATTTTAATGACCTGGCTCTTCTGGGCTTTGGAGACTTGGCGAATTTTTAAGTGTCTATCTAGAATAGCCCCCCTGCCTCACCCCCGTTGTCTCTTCCTCTTTCATGTCATAAATGTTTGAGCAGATCCAGTCTGCAGTCTGCCTTGTCTTACTTGCTGACGGTAGGTGTTAGCCGGGAGATGTCATGCTGCGCATGCTTCTCTCTGACTGTGTCTACCACCTCGTCTTCCTTTCCTTAGTGAGATTGGGCCCTTGGCAGCAGAGGCCAACAGAGGAATGGCGATTTTCTGGAGAATGTGGACTGTGAACACATTGATTCTTGTAGCTGATTGGGGCCAGAGGCATCTGTCAGCTGCCTTTTTCTGTTGCAGCCACCACCTGCTTGGACTTACAAAGCTCCAGGCCCTCAGAGGTGGAAAGACAGGCAGTTCACAGTCCTGTGCTTGAGACTGTGCTCGAACGGTCTCACCCTGGCACTTTAGCCAAGGACAAAGACAATAAATCAATAAGGATTTATTGGGCACATAGTCCATAACTCTCAAAAAAGTAGCCACTAAAGCAATATGGGTTTAAGAATAAGCAATATGGTGCCCGCCCGTGGGCCTTCCTTTCCCACCATGCTCCTGCTTCTGCTCCCCAGTTCTAGGTTCTCAGGCTGCACCTGGGGCCTCCAAGACCCTTGTGGGTGGATGACCCCCAGGGCTGACTCTGTTGGTCTTGTGCTCAGGTCGTGTTCCTCAGCACCTGCTCTCCCAGGGTGCCAACGTGAGCATGGCCACGTCACGGTGGATCATGATGAGTTACGGGAGCCTCTCTGCTCCGCCCCACTCTCGCTGCCCACCTCTCTTCCTGGGCTGACTCCCCTCCTTCTTTGGTGCCTGTGACCCCCCCTCCTCCAGGAAGGCCCTTGGCAGCCATGCTGCACACAGCGGCTGACTTTATGAGACACTCCATAAGTCACAGCCTGTGCTGGGCACACTACGTGGTGTGTCGTGATCCGCACAGTGGCTCTGTGAGGTAGGTTTTGTTGTTGCAGGACTCTTCCAGACAAGGAGACGAAGACAAACCTGCCTGCAGTTTATAGGTGGCAAGTAGAAGCATGACCAGACCTCATTTGCCTGACATCCAAGCTGGGCTCCTGTCTTTGAGCTCTCAGAGGCCCTCACTTCCGATCCCACCATCCGGTGGCTCACCTGGCACGCTGCGTCGTGGCCATCTCCTGGACGGTTAGGCTCATCTCTCAAATGGGACATGAAACAACTCGAGGCGGAACCCACAGAGCCACCCCCAGGGTCCCACACAGGGAAAGGAGTGCTGCACAGATGCTCTGGACAGCTGGTCTGGGTGTTTCCCCTCTTGGCCTAGCTGGGTTTTTAAGAGTGCCTCAGTCGCCCACACCATGGAGTGAGTCAAAGAGGGGATCCAAAGTGTTTTAGGGCGAGAGGCTTTCTTGAGGGTCTATCAGTTCTCAGTAGTGGAAAGGAAGAAAGAGGGAAGATAATGAAATAACACTTACTAAACAGCAGGGTGCAACAGCTCCTAGTTGCTCTGCGGGCACTGTCTGAAAACCCTGTGAGCGATGTTACTGCTCTCATTCTTCAGATGAGAAGCTGAGACCTGGAGGGTTGCCGTGGCTCTCTTGAGGACACAGAGCTGTTGGCGAGGAACTAGGGTTCAAACCTGGGCTTTTCTGATCTTACCCACACAGTTGCCACTCTGCACGAAGCCTCCCCTCTCAAATTTCTAAGTCACGTTTAGGCAGAAAACTTAGAACAACTCTTACTAGTATTAACATTAGACGAGGTACAGTTGTGCTCAGAAGACCGGAGCAAAGGCTGAGAGCTTGTGTTTCCTTCAGGGGTTTTCACCTGGAATTCCACAACTCTAGAGACTCCACTAGTAGCCCTCAAGAAGTTCCCTTGAAATTGAAAGCAAAAAGTGTGTTTCTGTGCATCTTCCCTGGGAGAGAGGGCCACAGCCTTTATCAGTTCTTCAGAGGTGTCCATGACTCAAAAAAAGCTGAGGGCTTCCAGTTTAGGGGAGCAGAGAACAGATTGCCACAGGGAATCTCATCCCTGCATGTGTGCTGGGGGACAAGCCGAAGAATCCCAGTGGTGGCCTTGGAATTTCACGTGCTGAGGAGGGAGTTGAGGTCAGACGGTCTCCCAGTGCCACTCTCAAGTGCTAGATTCAGAGTGTTGTGGCTCTAAGTCCGTGGGGACTGCGGTCTCCAGGCCCGCCGCACCAGCTGCTCAATGGATGTGGCAGGGGGGGGGGGGGGGGGGGGCAGGGGG
>NW_007734904.1:69578-75076 GCF_000696425.1 Galeopterus variegatus
CTGCGGTCTCCAGGCCCGCCGCACCAGCTGCTCAATGGATGTGGCAGGAGTGGGTGGTATGGGAGCCAGGAGCTGCGGGATTTTCCACTTGGCAGGGGCAGGCTCTGAGGGTTAATGTGTTCTGGCATTCTTGCTGACGCTAGGGAAGGAGGGGAAGGAGGCTGTGTGCTGCAGACGTATTCAGAGCAAAGCCACACTCAGAAACCCGAAGTACCCTCGCGCTCACTGCTTGAAGACAGAGCAGGCATAGACTTTTCTCCTGACTTATACTCAGAGTGACTTGATTCCCAGCATGGTTAAAAAACAAACATATGTCAGTGACTGTCGATTCCTCTATACATCAAGTGGCTTCTTTAATGGAACTGATCTGTGAAAAATACTCTCTGAACATGACCCAGTGAACTGAACTGTTGACGGGGAGGGAGGCTGGATGGCGTCCGGGCAGTGGTTTGTGTGTCTGCCTCTGCCCTTCCTAAAAGGAGGCTCACAGTGGGCATGGCCGCCCACTTCCTCACCTTCAAACGAAAGTGGAAGGAGGAGAGGGAGTCTAGAGATGGGCTTGATTCCAGTTGGTTCATATCTTTTTGGCTTCGGTCACATGACATTTTCGTGTTCTATCTCAACGCATCTCATTTATATGTCGGATTGTTCATACATCTATGTATCTGTTCAAATAACATTCCTTGAGTATCAGCGGCCTGCCGACACTGCGACTGAGTGCACAGGAAAGAATGAGACACAGGCTCCACACTCTCGGTGCTGGAGTGCACCTCTCAACGCTAATGTTCACATGAATCACCGAATCGCCCGGGGTCGTCTTAAATGCAGATTCTGAGGCACAGGTTTGAAGTTAGGGCCGAAAGTTCTGCATTTTCAGAATGCTCCGGGTGGTGCCAGTGCTATTGGAGGAGCAGTGGCTAAAAGGCCCGCATCAGGTGCCTCTCTTCTTGCATTACTGTGAGGATCCACGGGTCAACATGTATGAGGACACTTTAGAAAAGCAGAAGGTGCTTCTCACGTAGAATGTTTGTTCTTGCACTGTATCCGTTGTGGGCCTCCAGACGATCAGGTAATAGAGACAGTTCAGCTGGAATCTGGAATTATTTGGCTCCTTGATTGGCTCAGTGGAATTGGGGGCCAAGCTGAGCTAGATGTACCAGAAGATTCCAGCTTTAATCTAGATTCAGAGTCAGAGCAGGCAGTTACATAAGCCAAGCTCCCTCTCCCCACCTTCCCATCCTTCCCGTTTCATGTGAGCTTTCATATGAAAGACGTTCTTTTTCTCCTGAGAGTGCCCAGGTCCCTTATACTTCCCAGCTTGGGGCAGCGACCCTCTGCAAGGAGATGAGGTTTTGCCATTTAACTAAATGGCACAGTTGAAAGCCATAATAAGTAGCCAAGAATTTAATCCAAGATTAATTAGTGAATAAATACTATGTTAGCCTAATAAGGAGAAAACATTTCTGTCCTTTATGGGAAAATGATCATGTTGCACATTAAGCCTAGGGTTGTGCCGAGTAGTCCTTCATTAGCTGATAAAGTTTACCCCCAGGGAAGGCGACTGAGCTTCCACAGCGCACATCCTCAACAGGCATCTGTGAATAGGGTTTGGGGGTGGGATGGGAGGGAACCGAACTTAGAGAAGGCAAGGAGCAGTTTGTTCTAGTCTCGTCTTTTCTCCATGTTTAAGACACAAAAATTAAAATAAATTTGATTTTTAAAAGGAGTGCTACATCAATATAGCCTAGAGCTAAATCAATAATAAAATCTCATGATGAAAAATTACCCAGAGGAAGAAAAACATTAAGTGTTCAGACCCCAGAAAAAAGAAAAATCTAAAATATATTTTTCATTGATCTTGCCAGAGCATTTCTGAGTTTGCTATTTTTCCTTTGCAATTTTTCCTTTGCAATGCAGAAATTCTGAAAGTTTATTTGACAATTGCACTAAAGAGATATTGTAAGCAAAGTTGCCAGAACATTTTTGTAGAGTAAATCATTTTTTAGCAAACCTCGACTCTCTTTGGCATGTCAGTATCGGGAAGAAAGCCAGGAAAGAGAACTGTTTTGGTCTCCTCTAAATTGACAATAGTCATGTTCCTGAAAAGTTGAGTGTAAAATGAATTTTTGTAAATTGATTCTTATTTTTGAATGCACTAGGGAATCCAATAGTTGTAAAAACAAAGGTGCCTTTTGTGTTAAGTCAATACCTTCTCACTTGTTTTACACTTAGAGATTTTTTCTGTTCAGATTTTGAATGTTGAGTCTGCTGGAAGTGGGGACCATCTGAGGACAAAGGCAGGGAAGAAAGGCCAAGAGTCAGGCCAAGTACAGGGGAGCCCCTGAGTAGCCCTCTGCACGGAAGACCTTCAGGAGTTGGGCAGACCCACGTGCTTTGTTGGCAAGGGTACCGAGTTGGGGGGACAGTGGCCTTGGGGCCAGACCAACCTGGGTTTGGCTCCCAACTCCATTGCCAGCCAGCTGTATCATTCTCAGAAAGTCATTGAACCTTGGAGAGTCATTGGACCTCTGTGAGCTGCAGCCCCTCAACCCTGTGACAAGGCTAGGGGTATTTCCCTCAGAAGCTGCTTAAGGATGAAGGGATTGTGCCTGGCAAATAGCAGATGCTCAATTTATGGGAGCCACATTTAGTGAGGGGCCAGGGGTCTTTTGGTGCAGAGCCCCTTGACCAAACTGTAATCCGCGGTTTCCTCCAGCCTCTTCCTCTCTGCATCCACCTCTTCTGTCCCCACTTGGTGCTGCTCCTACATCTTGAACAGGTGACATTCCTTTTGATAGCCGTACAGCCAGTGCCTTGGCCAGTTAGCAGAGTCTCTTACAAGTGCAGGAGAGGCAAGTCGTGACCCCAAGATGTCAGAGTTGCCACCTAGTTTTCACACCAAGCTTCTGTCACCATGTTGCCCCTGGCACTCAGGCAGGTGTGAGATCACCCTCACCACTCAGCATCTGTTGCACGGCTGGTGACTTATGACAGCCCTGCACCCTGTTGTACTCGCCTCCTTCCTTCCACACCGGAGGCCTCCCATGGCATCTCGTGCCCTCCTGTTTTCCCCGCAGGCTCAGAGCCCCTACCTTCGCTCTCTTTCCCCCCTCTGGAATTTTCCCTCCCGAGTAGGCATCCGGGCCCAACCATCCACTAGCGGTGTGATCTTGTTGTATTATTTCTTCTCCTAAAGTCTTGATTGCTTCAGCTCTAAAATGGGATGATGATCTCTGACTGATAGAGTTCTGAGGGTGAAGGATAATGTACAGAATGCACCTTGTACTGGGTTATTATTATGAGCTTGTTTGAGCTAAGGACTGGGGCCATGGTAGAAGAAGGTAACACCTGAGCCAGGTGACAAATTGGCAGTGGAGAGCCAGGCCCAGCAGGCAGGAGGGCAGGAGTCCCGGCCCTGTGCCCAGCACAGTGCTAAGCCCATGGTGTGGACTTGGCCTCATGAGAGCTTGGGTCCAGATCCAGACCCAGCTGGTGCAGAGCTGGGCTCTGGCCCTCTGGGGGCCCTGCAGCATGCTGTTGCTCTGTCACTTGCCTGCCCTCTGCTGCTCTCAGGGGCTGCAGAAGCTTTTGAGAGAGAAAGAGGAAGAGAGGGAGAGGCAGACGGAGGGAGAAGATGCTGAGCAAGCTGATGGCCGTGCTGTGCTATTAATATTAACCAAGATTTAATCAATTTCTTTCTGTGAACTCGGACTCTGCAACTCCAGTATTGATCTCTAAGCACTAAAATTGAATAGGAAAGCATCTTAATGTCAAAGGTCAGGTGTACTGGCCAGCTCAGATGCTGGAGTGAATTTTGAGTGAGAAGACACAGCTAAGATTTCTGCAGAGGGGCCTTCATTTCCAGAGACTCCTAAAATCTCAACTGCTCTTTCTTCTCTTTAAGGGACTTCCCATGAGGTGGAGATTTACCCTTCTCCCTGTGGAAGAGGACAGGCAGCTGGTGTGGGGATGTGTGGATGGGCAGTGGAGAGAGACACACCCACTTCCTGGCTGTGGGGCCTCAGGCATACTGTGTGGTCTTTTCACTCTTTCATTTTTTGTTCAGTAACTATTTATCGAACACCTACTGTATGCTGGGTACTGAGGATACACCAGTGAGTAAGTCAGATTTAGTACCTGTCTTGGTAATGTTTATTGTTTTTGTTTTTTTTTTTGAAAAAGTGGCTTTTTATTTTAAATTTTCACAAAGGCTCTTCAAAAAATTTATTGAAAATATTGTTTTTGTTTTTTTTTTTGCTTGAAAAAGTGGCTTTTTATTTTAAATTTTCACAAAGGCTCTTCAAAAAATTTATTGAAAATGCATATTATGGTGAGAGGTATGGGTCTAGTTTCATTCTCCTGCATATGGATATCCAGTTATCCCAGCACCTAGTATATAGGCTTGGTATCTTTGTCAAAGATCAGATGGCTGTAGGTGTGTGGGTTGATTTCTGGATTCTCTATTCTGTTCCATTGATCAGTTTGTCTGTTTTTTTTTTTTTTGTCTTTTTTACTGACCGGTAACGGGATCGCAACCCTCGGTGTCGCGCCCGCACCGCGATCAGCCAGTGAGCAGGAACTGGTCTCCACATGGGACCCGAACCCTCGGTGGGAGCGCCACCACACTCCCAAGCGGCGCACTCTCCAGTGTGCCACCGGGCTGGCCCGTGTCTGTTTTTTTATACCATGCTGTTTTGGTTATCATAGCTTTGTAGTATAGTTTAAAGTCAGGTTGTGTTATGCCTCCAGCTTTTTTTTTTTTTTTTTTGCTCAGGATTGCGAATAGAGAATCCAGAAATCAACCTACACACCTACAGCCATCTGATCTTTGACATAGGCACCAAGCCTATACACTGGGGAAGGGACTGCCTCTTTAGCAAATGGTGCTGGGAGAACTGGATATCAATGTGCAGGAGAATGAAACTAGACCCATACCTCTCACCATATACTAAAATCAACTCAAAATGGATTAAAGAATTAAATATACACCCTGGAACAGTAAAACTTCTTAAAGAAAACATAGGAGAAACACTTCAGGAAGTAGGACTGGGCACAGACTTTATGAATACGACCCCAAAAGCACAGGCAACCAAAGGAAAAATAAACAAATAGGATTATATCAAACTAAAAAGCTTCTGCACAGCAAAAGAAACAATTAACAGAGTTAAAAGACAACCAAGTGAGTGGGAGAAAATATTTGCAAGATATACATCTGACAAAGGATTAATATCCAGAATATATGAGGAACTGAAACAACTTTACAAGAAAAAAACAAGTAACCCAATTTAAAAATGGGCAAAAAAAGCTAAATAGGCATTTCTCAAAGGAAGATATATGAATGGCCAGCAGACACATGAAAAAAACGCTCAACAACACTCAGCATTTGGGAAATGCATATCAAAACCACACTGAGATACCATCTCACCCCAGTTAGGATGGCTAATATCCAAAAGACTGTGAATGATAAATGCTGGTGAGGTTGTGGAGAAAAAGGAACT